>NC_069508.1:122039230-122051730 GCF_027579735.1 Bombina bombina
TTATGCAACACTCTGCAACTATGCAAATTAGTTTTTCATTTCTGGATAATTGCTTATAGCCATGGCTGGGAATTCTTCACAAAGAAACTTTTGTTTCCTTTCCCTTGCCTCACATAAACATGAAATTTCCTTCATCTGCTGGAATAACAGGCTCTATCTAGTCTAACCTCCCTCCTCAGCATGCTGAGGAGATTAACTGACAGAGCCACAACAGTGTTAGAGCTGGCAACTGATTGGCCAGTGCTGGTCACGTGTCATAGGCAGAGCTTTTTAGCTGCATTTAAATTTTCTCTAAAGGAAGACACACACACTTTTTTTTATCATGTCATACTCCTGCTATAAAGGTTTCCTTAACAAAATTTAGCCACAAAATCACTTTAAAATTGTTCATAACTTACTGAGAAACCCTCAATCCCTCACATGGACTCTGAATTTTGCTCTTCACAATCAAAAATAAATGTGTCATTCCTCTCCAGAATCACACATTTGCACTGCAACACCTTAAAAAGCCACCAGTGGCTGTTTAAACATACAGCTGCAGTCTCCCTGTTCCATATACCTCACTTTCCTAACAAATATTTGTATAGACCCTATAGACAAGTGTTCAATAAATGTGATAAATATGGAAGCCAAGTCAAAAATTAAGTCAGATTTTTTTTTTTCTTTTTACTTAAAGGGGCAGTCTAGTCAAAATTAAACTTTCATGATTCAGATAGGACGTGTAATTTTACACAACTTTCCAATTTACTTCTACTATCTAATTTGCTCAATTCTTTAGATATCCTTTGTTGAAGAAATAGCAATGCACATGTCTTAGCCAATCACACGAGGCCTCTATGTGCAGCAACCAATAAGCAGCTACTGAGCATATCTAGATATGCTTTTCAGCATGTGATATCAAGAGAATTAAGCAAATTAGATAATAGAAGTAAATTAGAAAGTTGTTTAAAATGACATGCTCTTTCTAAATCATGAAAGAAAAAATGTGGGTTTCATGTCCCTTTAAATATAGCTCTATTTAAAGAACAAAAACACAACCGGCAATTCATAAATTCATGGAAAATATTTGTTACTATATATATATATATATATATATATATAGTGGTGGTAAACCTTCCCCTTTGTATAAACAGATACAGAATGTTAGCGATAGTTTAGATAGAGTTTAATTGATCAGTTGTAACAAAACAGAATTTATGTTTACCTGATAAATTACTTTCTCCAACGGTGTGTCCGGTCCACGGCGTCATCCTTGCTTGTGGGATATTCTCTTCCCCAACAGGAAATGGCAAAGAGCCCAGCAAAGCTGGTCACATGATCCCTCCTAGGCTCCGCCTACCCCAGTCATTCGACCGACGTTAAGGAGGAATATTTGCATAGGAGAAACCATATGGTACCGTGGTGACTGTAGTTAAAGAAAATAAATTATCAGACCTGATTAAAAAAACCAGGGCTGGCCGTGGACCGGACACACCGTTGGAGAAAGTAATTTATCAGGTAAACATAAATTCTGTTTTCTCCAACATAGGTGTGTCCGGTCCACGGCGTCATCCTTACTTGTGGGAACCAATACCAAAGCTTTAGGACACGGATGAAGGGAGGGAGCAAATCAGGTCACCTAAATGGAAGGCACCACGGCTTGCAAAACCTTTCTCCCAAAAATAGCCTCAGAAGAAGCAAAAGTATCAAACTTGTAAAATTTGGTAAAAGTGTGCAGTGAAGACCAAGTCGCTGCCCTACATATCTGATCAACAGAAGCCTCGTTCTTGAAGGCCCATGTGGAGGAAGCCACAGCCCTAGTGGAATGAGCTGTGATTCTTTCGGGAGGCTGCCGTCCGGCAGTCTCGTAAGCCAATCTGATGATGCTTTTAATCCAAAAAGAGAGAGAGGTAGAAGTTGCTTTTTGACCTCTCCTTTTACCGGAATAAACAACAAACAAGGAAGATGTTTGTCTAAAATCCTTTGTAGCATCTAAATAGAATTTTAGAGCGCGAACAACATCCAAATTGTGCAACAAACGTTCCTTCTTTGAAACTGGTTTCGGACACAGAGAAGGTACGATAATCTCCTGGTTAATGTTTTTGTTAGAAACAACTTTTGGAAGAAAACCAGGTTTAGTACGTAAAACCACCTTATCTGCATGAAACACCAGATAAGGAGGAGAACACTGCAGAGCAGATAATTCTGAAACTCTTCTAGCAGAAGAAATTGCAACTAAAAACAAAACTTTCCCAGATAATAACTTAATATCAACGGAATGCAAGGGTTCAAACGGAACCCCCTGAAGAACTGAAAGAACTAAATTGAGACTCCAAGGAGGAGTCAAAGGTTTGTAAACAGGCTTAATTCTAACCAGAGCCTGAACAAAGGCTTGAACATCTGGCACAGCGGCCAGCTTTTTGTGAAGTAACACAGACAAGGCAGAAATCTGTCCCTTCAGGGAACTTGCAGATAATCCTTTTTCCAATCCTTCTTGAAGGAAGGATAGAATCCTAGGAATCTTAACCTTGTCCCAAGGGAATCCTTTAGATTCACACCAACAGATATATTTTTTCCAAATTTTGTGGTAAATCTTTCTAGTTACAGGCTTTCTGGCCTGAACAAGAGTATCGATAACAGAATCTGAGAATCCTCGCTTCAATAAGATCAAGCGTTCAATCTCCAAGCAGTCAGCTGGAGTGAACAATGCCCCTTGGTCTTAGCACAGCTAGAAGGGACCCTAGTACCTTTGTGAAAATCCTTGGAGCAGTGGCTAATCCGAAAGGAAGCGCCACGAACTGGTAATGTTTGTCCAGGAATGCGAACCTCAGGAACCGATGATGTTCCTTGTGGATAGGAATATGTAGATACGCATCCTTTAAATCCACCGTGGTCATGAATTGACCTTCCTGGATGGAAGGAAGAATAGTTCGAATGGTTTCCATCTTGAACGATGGAACCTTGAGAAACTTGTTTAAGATCTTGAGATCTAAGATTGGTCTGAACGTTCCCTCTTTTTTGGGAACTATAAACAGATTGGAGTAGAACCCCATCCCTTGTTCTCTTAATGGAACGGGATGAATCACTCCCATTTTTAACAGGTCTTCTACACAATGTAAGAATGCCTGTCTTTTTATGTGGTCTGAAGACAACTGAGACCTGTGGAACCTCCCCCTTGGGGGAAGTCCCTTGAATTCCAGAAGATAACCTTGGGAGACTATTTCTAGCGCCCAAGGATCCAGAACATCTCTTGCCCAAGCCTGAGCGAAGAGAGAGAGTCTGCCCCCCACCAGATCCGGTCCCGGATCGGGGGCCAACATTTCATGCTGTCTTGGTAGCAGTGGCAGGTTTCTTGGCCTGCTTTCCCTTGTTCCAGCCTTGCATTGGTCTCCAAGCTGGCTTGGCTTGAGAAGTATTACCCTCTTGCTTAGAGGACGTAGCACTTTGGGCTGGTCCGTTTCTACGAAAGGGACGAAAATTAGGTTTATTTTTTGCCTTGAAAAGCCGATCCTGAGGAAGGGCGTGGCCCTTACCCCCAGTGATATCCGAGATAATCTCTTTCAAGTCAGGGCCAAACAGCGTTTTCCCCTTGAAAGGAATGTTAAGTAGCTTGTTCTTGGAAGACGCATCAGCCGACCAAGATTTCAACCAAAGCGCTCTGCGCGCCACAATAGCAAACCCAGAATTCTTAGCCGCTAACCTAGCCAATTGCAAAGTGGCGTCTAGGGTGAAAGAATTAGCCAATTTGAGAGCATTGATTCTGTCCATAATCTCCTCATAAGGAGGAGAATCACTGTCGACCGCCTTTATCAGCTCATCGAACCAGAAACATGCGGCTGTAGCGACAGGGACAATGCATGAAATTGGTTGTAGAAGGTAACCCTGCTGAACAAACATCTTTTTAAGCAAACCTTCTAATTTTTTATCCATAGGATCTTTGAAAGCACAACTATCCTCTATGGGTATAGTGGTGCGTTTGTTTAAAGTGGAAACCGCTCCCTCGACCTTGGGGACTGTCTGCCATAAGTCCTTTCTGGGGTCGACCATAGGAAACAATTTTTTAAATATGGGGGGAGGGACGAAAGGAATACCGGGCCTTTCCCATTCTTTATTAACAATGTCCGCCACCCGCTTGGGTATAGGAAAAGCTTCTGGGAGCCCCGGCACCTCTAGGAACTTGTCCATTTTACATAGTTTCTCTGGGATGACCAACTTGTCACAATCATCCAGAGTGGATAATACCTCCTTAAGCAGAATGCGGAGATGTTCCAACTTAAATTTAAATGCAATCACATCAGGTTCAGCTTGTTGAGAAATGTTCCCTGAATCAGTAATTTCTCCCTCAGACAAAACCTCCCTGGCCCCATCAGACTGAGTTAGGGGCCCTTCAGAAATATTAATATCAGCGTCGTCATGCTCTTCAGTATCTAAAACAGAGCAGTCGCGCTTACGCTGATAAGTGTTCATTTTGGCTAAAATGTTTTTGACAGAATTATCCATTACAGCCGTTAATTGTTGCATAGTAAGGAGTATTGGCGCGCTAGATGTACTAGGGGCCTCCTGAGTGGGCAAGACTCGTGTAGACGAAGGAGGGAATGATGCAGTACCATGCTTACTCCCCTCACTTGAGGAATCATCTTGGGCATCATTGTCATTGTCACATAAATCACATTTATTTAAATGAATAGGAATTCTGGCTTCCCCACATTCAGAACACAGTCTATCTGGTAGTTCAGACATGTTAAACAGGCATAAACTTGATAACAAGTACAAAAAACGTTTTAAAATAAAACCGTTACTGTCACTTTAAATTTTAAACTGAACACACTTTATTACTGCAAATGCGAAAAAACATGAAGGAATTGTTCAAAATTCACCAAATTTTCACCACAGTGTCTTAAAGCCTTAAAAGTATTGCACACCAAATTTAGAAGCTTTAACCCTTAAAATAACGGAACCGGAGCCGTTTTGAACTTTAACCCCTTTACAGTCCCTGGTATCTGCTTTGCTGAGACCCAACCAAGCCCCAAGGGGAATACGATACCAAATGACGCCTTCAGAAAGTCTTTTCTAAGTATCAGAGCTCCTCTCACATGCGACTGCATGCCATGCCTCTCAAAAACAAGTGCGCAACACCGGCGCGAAAATGAGGCTCTGCCTATGCTTTGGGAAAGCCCCTAAAGAATAAGGTGTCTAAAACAGTGCCTGCCGATATTATTATATCAAAATACCCAGATAAAATGATTCCTCAAGGCTAAATATGTGTTAATAATCAATCGATTTAGCCCAAAAAAAGTCTACAGTCTTAATAAGCCCTTTTTGAAGCCCTTATTTACAATCGTAATAAACATGGCTTACCGGATCCCAGAGGGAAAATGACAGCTTCCAGCATTACATCGTCTTGTTAGAATGTGTCATACCTCAAGCAGCAAGAGACTGCTCACTGTTCCCCCAACTGAAGTTAATTGCTCTCAACAGTCCTGTGTGGAACAGCCATGGATTTTAGTGACGGTTGCTAAAATCATTTTCCTCATACAAACAGAAATCTTCATCTCTTTTCTGTTTCTGAGTAAATAGTACATACCAGCACTATTTCAAAATAACAAACTCTTGATTGAATAATAAAAACTACAGTTAAACACTAAAAAACTCTAAGCCATCTCCGTGGAGATGTTGCCTGTACAACGGCAAAGAGAATGACTGGGGTAGGCGGAGCCTAGGAGGGATCATGTGACCAGCTTTGCTGGGCTCTTTGCCATTTCCTGTTGGGGAAGAGAATATCCCACAAGTAAGGATGACGCCGTGGACCGGACACACCTATGTTGGAGAAAGATGCGCTATAACTTACTTTTTAAATGTAGCAATGAAATTAAAATGCACTCCGGCCACCCACTTCAAAAGTTTTTTATTTTGTGTAAATCAATGGTTTGAACTGTTCCCCAATCAGCGACTGGAATATAGTTCAAACTGTTAGCTCACAAAAATATTACTTTTTAAGTGAGTGGCCGGAGAGCAGGGTATTAAAATTTCAGTGCTACATTAAAGGGACACTGAACCCAAATTTTTTATTTTGTGATTATGATAAAGCATGCAATTTTAAGCAACTTTCTAATTTACTCCTATTATCAATTTTTCTTCGTTCTCTTGCTGTCTTTATTTGAAAAAGAAGGCATCTTAGCCTGTTTTTGGTTAAGGACTCTGGACAGCACTTTTTTTATTGTTGGATGAATTTATCCACCAATCAGCAAGAACAACCCAAGTTGTTCTCCAAAAATGGGCCGGCATCTAAACTTACATTCTTGCATTTCAAATAAAGATACCAAGTGAATGAAGAAAATTTGATTATAGGAGCAAATTAGAAAGTTGCTTAAAATGTTATGCTCTATCTGAATCACAAAAAGAAAAAAAAAATGGGTTCAGTGTCCCTTTAATAAGCAAGTTAAAGCGTTTCTCCATCTAAAATGTTTATACAAAGGGTAAAGTTAACTTTAAAATGCTAGTGTTTCCAAACTCCATCCCAATGAGCCAATATGAAATTGTAATGAGTTACACAGCTAAACAGTTTAGTAAAATCACTCTGACAGTAAACTTTGATTTGATTTAATTTTGCAACAACAAAACGACAAGTAAATCAAAAGAAAAAAAAAAGGAAAAAGGGTGATGTTATGCATCTTTCTGGGTTAAACTGTGACTTTTAAAACAAGATTTCCAAACCTTAGAGTTATAGAAATTATTAAAATTTGGCTTCTTCAAGAAGCATAACCAATGTTGCAAAAAATTATTACAAAAAAATAGAACAAATTTTCTGAGTTATTTTTTATTTTAGCACAGGTATATGTTTATATCCGAACACAAAAAAAAATTAATAGAAAGAATGGGCTCTTTTACGGACAGAAGATTCTAGTCTTTCTTATCTGCATAGAGTTTCAATTTTCTACCATTCCATTTTAACCTAATCAGTAGAACGTAACTACTTTATGTAAAATGATTCTTTCAGTTCCCTTAGTTACAAATCCCTGCAGTCTACTGTAATTGAAATCTACTCACGTAAGTTAAGAATAATTAGGACCCCAAATTAAACCAAATACAAAGTTAATTCAAATAGTTAGTTGCTGTTTACATGGCTGCAAAGTTTTACTGTTGCTTAACATCTTTAAAAGGTTTTAAATACACTGGAATTTCATTTTTTATAATTCATAGCTTGACTCAATGTGGCAGAGATTTAAAGGTACATTTAAAATGGTTCTGTTAGCAAAAAATGGATTGTTTTGCAGTCCACATTTAGTTTCTTTAGTATGGTTTATCTTATCTCCTCTGTTGTGGTCACTTTGGAGCAGCTATAAATAAGTTCCTATATAGATCAAACAATCACTGTGTAAAATGTTTAAGGTCAGAGATGAAAAATCTTCCAGGATCCACCCTAGACTCTCAGTTTTAAGAGTTATATTACAAGAATAGAAATTAAAATAAGCTTTAATTTACGTTTTTACTGTACATAATTAAACATTTTATGAGTAATTAGTATGTTGTATTTAATGGCCATTTAAAAGTACAGATTCCTTATGCAGTCACACCTTGATTCAATCTTTTGTCACTAAAGGCTGGGCCATCTTGTGTTACTAAACAACTGTTATCAGCCAATTAACAATACTGCTGAGAGATCGGAATGGTGCCTCGCAGAGAGCGATTTCATGGTAAATAAGACTGACAATCACCAGGTCTGTTGTAAATGTCTGGTCTAAGCATAACAAAAAAGGTGAGGCTGAAAGCCAATATGAGGTGTGTTTGTTGGCTAAATTGCTGAAGTCAAACACAAATAAAAGGTTTCCTATCATTAGCAAACAATATGCTACATGCATGATCTAATAACCCCAGAATAGAAAGAAAGTTATATAGGAGGTTTTGGTAATGTTGATAAACTATTTCACAATATATTTTAAAAAGGCACACAAAACAATCTTCCTACAGTCATTTAAAGGGACAGTCTACACCAGAATTTTTATTGTTTTAAAAGATAGATAATCCCTTTATTACCCATTCCCCAGTTTTGCATAATCAACACAGTTATAATAATATACTTTTAACCTCTGTGATTATCTTGTATCTAAGCCTCTGCAAACTGCCCCTTTTTTCAGTACTTTTGACAGACTTGCAGTCTAGCCAATCAGTGCCTGCTCCCAGATAACTTCACGTGCACGAGCACAGTGTTATCTATATGAAAGACATGAACTAACACCCTCTAGTGGTGAAAAACTGTTAAAATGCAATCTGAAAAGAGGTGGGCTTCAAGGTCTAAGAAATTAGCATATGAACCTCCTAGGTCAGGGGTGTCCAAACTTTGCTCTCCAGAGGTTTTGGAACTACATTTCCCATGATGCTCAGCTAGATAAAATGCTGGCTGAGCATCATCGGAAATGTAGTTCTAAAACCTCTGGAGAGCAAACTTTGGACACCCCTGTCCTAGGTTAAGCTTTCAACTAAGAATACCAAGAGAACAAAGCAAAATTGGTGATAAAAGTAAATTGGAAAATTGTTTAAAATTGCATGCTCTATTTGAATCATGAAAGTTTATTTTGGCCTAGACTGTCCCTTTAAATGAATATAAATTTGTAGACTGTATTACAACTGAGATTATTTGCTTTTTTTTTTTTTAAAGGGACAGTCTACAATAGAATTTTTATTGTTTTAGAAGATAGATAATCTGTTTATTAGCCATTCCCCAGTTTTGCACAACCAACACAGTTATATTAATACACTTTTTACCTCTGTGATTGCCTTGTATCTAAGCATCTTCTGACCTCCCCCTGATCACATTACTTTTTATTTATGATCTATTGACTTGCAGTTAGTACTGTGTTGTGCTAACTCTTAAATAACTCCCCGGGCGTGAACACAATGTTATCTATATGGCTCACATGAACTAGCAGTCTCCTGTTGTGAAAAGCAAATAAAAAAGCATATGACAGGCTGAAATTGAGAGGTTTAAATGTTATAAAGTATATTAATCTAACAATGGTTATGCAAAGCTGGTGAATGGATAGTTAAGGCATTATCGATCTTTATAAACAATAACAATTTTTGTGTAGACTGTCCCTTTAAATCAGTTTTCTGTAGGCTTGCACAATCTCTTCTCTAGTGAAAGAAAGAAAAATCTGCTTACACACTAGTTAAAAACTAAACGCGATCTCAGCAGAAAAAAAATATACAGACACCAGTTTCATTTCTGAAACAAAGTTGATCTGTTAAAAAGCAGCTAGATGTGCAATTATTTTTTTTTAAAAAGGGACACTGAAATCACTGTATTATATGTGCATAGTATAGATCAGCAATTAAACACCATGCACTACAGTTCTCAATACAAATAAATGCTTTTTTAATTGCAAGTTAATTTACATACGAGTTCAAAAACAAAATCCTCTAATGTGTTAGAGAATGTTATTAATGCTCAGATAATTGCATACAACTGTGCTTAACCCTTACAAATGGGTTTAACACTGCTAACATCAGCTATGCACTGCTTGGATATAGCTAAACACATCTGGTGAGCCAATGAAAAAATAGGCATGTTTGAAGCCACCAATCACCAGCTAGCTTCTAGTAGTGCACTGCTGCTCCTGCACTGATCCAGCAATCACTGTACAGTGTGAAGCAGGATCCAACTCCAGTCTCTATGTTGAATGATAACAATTTTCACAGTTAAATTACAAGAAGTGGAGGCCCACTAACTATTAAAGGTATTTTTGCAAATTAAACATTTTATGGGGGGAACTGAATTCTTAGTTAATTGTCCAATTAATAGGAGGAAGGTACAATAAATAACAAAAATAAAAAAAATAAAGTTTATATATAACCCAGAAAATGTAAGTATATATTACCTCTAATAATATAGCTTGTTTCCTAAAAAGTGTCTCTTGGTTCTGTCATTGATACTGTACTACCTAATGTTCAAGGGCCACAATGTGGCCATACAATGTATTTATTTAATCTGATCCTCTGCATCTTCAGGGATGTATGTAAATGGTATATTGCACCATATTGGAAGACACTTGAAAGATAAAACAATTGCACAGAAATGCAAGTACAATTTATATTTTTTATTAGTATTTGAAAAATTTGCTTACTGATTCTTTGAATTAAAGGGATACTAAACCCACTTTTTTTCTTTCATGATTCAGATAGAGCATGCGATTTTAAGCACCTTTCTATTTTACTCCTATCATCAATTTTTCTTTGTTCTCATGCTATCTTGATTTGAAAAAGCAGTACTGTAAGCTTTAGAGCTGGACCATTTTTTGTTCAGCGCCTGGGTAGCACTTACTGATTTGTGGCTAAATATAGCAAACCAATCAGCAAGCTCTACCAAGGTGCTGAACAAAAAAAGGGGCCGGCTTCTAACCTTTTATTACTGCTTTTTCAAATCAAGGTAACATGAGAACAAAGAAAAATTGATACTAGGAGTAAATTATAAAGTTGCTTAAAATTGCATGCTCTATCTGAATAATGAAAGAAAAAGTGTGGGGTTAGTATCCCTTTAAAGTCTATTGGAACCCTTCACGAGAAGGTAAAAAAAAACACCTTTACCTTAAAAAAAAAACACTAAGGAAAATTAATGAAATGGCTGAATTAGTCTAGTAAGAATGTTTCTATTGTAAGACATATTTTCAGCATATAACCAGAAAACATACCATTGATTTTTATATATTTTTATCAGTAAACATATAATCGAATTTGTAGAGGAATTGTTATTTCCCTCTATTTTTTTAAAGGGCACAAAGGCTAATTAGTGAACTCAAAGGTAAGTTAAAACTGGCAAGAGGATTAGGAAATTGAAACTATAAAGTGACATTTTAATCCTTGTCAACTACAACAATCAGGTCTTTAGAGCTTTGCCTTAGGATTTGCAGACACCAAAACTTAGGAGACTGAATGCCTTCGGCAGGAAAGGTGGGGGTGGTCTATATTTTGGGCCAAGGTCTACACAATGCCCCCAAGGAGCCATCAATCCATCCTCAAAAAAAGTTACGAGCTAATTACTGAACAGTGAAAGCAGTGGAATAATAGACAAGAAAAAGAAATGAGGTTAAATACATTATGAAGTAAGGGCAAAATAGGAGATGTGAAAACTAAGCGGTTCTTATCGCATGTACACATATAACAGAGTGCCTGGGAAAGATGCAGTCTTCATTTATTTGTAGTATCATCAATTACGATTCTTTTCACTATGAATATTCAACTTTAACAAAAGAAACATTAAAAAGCGAAGAAAAAAAATGGAATCTCCGGAATGTTCTCCATGGAGAAAGTGATCAGCAATTTTATATATTTTTATTTTACGTACCAATACAAAAGTCACATGGGTTGCTCTAAAGCCGTGGAAGTGAGTTCAAGAAACATAAAAAAAAAACATAATGGAATTACCAGACAAAACACTTTAATGTGTCATTTTTGCCCAGAGCGAGTCTTACCTTTGCCTGTACAAACATGACTTGCGTTCAATTCTTACAGCAACACTAGACAGCCCTATTATGCTCTTCACTTGAAATTAGAACAAATGAATTTCATAAGTACCCGATCTTATGAACAGCAGATAATGCATTCTGAAGGTGACAATCTTCTGTTAAGATAGGTAAATGACTTATTTGAATGGTCTCCCATAATCCTTTATAAAGCTCAGAAGTCCAGTAGCCCTATACTCTGTAGAATTAAACATTTCTTAAACAAATTTCCATAATTGCACATAATTAATATTTTGCAGCTGTGATCACCCTGCTAAAGTAAATGCGAAACCATTAAAAGTTGAAAGCTATAAAAAATGTAAAGACACAATTGTGATCTATTCATTGTGTTGGATCTACCTGCAGTCTATTTTAAAATGCTGTGGTATCTTAGTGGGCAAATTCTAGTGAACAATGCAGTGAAAACCCTCTAAACAGCTTTGCATAACCTAGGGTATAACAAAAATGCATTACCCATGCAATACCTAAAAACAATCAATAGCGATAACTTGTTAATGACTAATTATCAAAGCAACAAAATTAAAGATAAAAAAAAAAAAAATGGGAAAATGAGTATATTCTCATTTTAAGTGTGCCATTTCCCATAACATAAAATATATATACATACCCACACATATACAGTATATATATATATATATTTTACACACTGATGTCACATCTGTAGTTTTATACAGAGTGATTTTGTTTATGAGACTTTTACAACAATAAAGAAATATTTCTAGATAGTGGATGGGATGAAATGAAGTAAGAGTTACATATGGAAGCGAGAAAAAAAAGCAAATGGAAAGTCTGAGTTGAATAGAGGAGAAGCCATAAAACTATATTTTGGGGTTTGGCAAGCGATTAAGAGAATACACATTTTGTGTATTATAACAAAATGTGACAAAATCACGACTCAAATTGCTTAAGTATAAAATATGTGGACACATAAAACTAAACTTACTTTAATAGGCTTCCTTTTCTGATAAAAGTTACAGCAGATGTGCAATCTGTGACCAATTTTAT
>NC_069508.1:122054230-122069230 GCF_027579735.1 Bombina bombina
GACCACGTCTAGATTATGCAAAAGACGTTCCTTCTTTGAAGAAGGATTAGGACATAATGATGGAACAACAATCTCTTGATTGATATTCCTGTTAGAAACAACCTTAGGTAAAAACCCAGGTTTAGTACGCAGGACTACCTTGTCTGAATGAAAGATCAGATAAGGAGAATCACAATGTAAGGCAGATAACTCAGAGACTCTTCGAGCCGAGGAAATAGCCATCAAAAACAGAACTTTCCAAGATAAAAGCTTAATATCAATGGAATGAAGGGGTTCAAACGGAACACCCTGAAGAACTTTAAGAACCAAGTTTAAGATCCACGGAGGAGCAACAGCTTTAAACACAGGCTTAATCCTAGCCAAAGCCTGACAAAAAGCCTGGACGTCTGGGTTCTCTGCCAGACGTTTGTGTAAAAGAATAGACAGAGCAGAAATCTGTCCCTTTAGCGAACTAGCGGATAAACCCTTTTCTAAACCCTCTTGTAGAAAAGCCAATATCCTAGGAATCCTAACCTTACTCCATGAGTAACTCTTGGATTCACACCAATATAAATATTTACGCCATATCTTATGGTAAATTTTTCTGGTCACAGGTTTCCGAGCCTGTATCAATGTATCAATAACCGACTCCGAGAAACCACGCTTCGATAGAATCAAGCGTTCAATCTCCATGCAGTCGCCTCAGAGAAATTAGGTTTGGATGGTTGAAAGGACCCTGAATTAGAAGGTCCTGCCTCAGAGGCAGAGACCATGGTGGACAAGACGACATGTCCACTAGATCTGCATACCAGGTCCTGCGTGGCCACGCAGGCGCTATCAGAATCACCGATGCTCTCTCCTGTTTGATCCTGGCAATCAGTCGAGGTAGCAACGGAAAAGGTGGAAACATATAAGCTATGTTGAAAACCCAAGGGGTTGCTAGTGCATCTACCAGCACCGCTCCCGGGTCCCTGGACCTGGATCCGTAACAAGGAAGCTTGGCGTTCTGGCGAGATGCCATGAGATCCAGATCCGGTTTGCCCCAACGACGAATTAGTTGAGCAAATACCTCCGGGTGAAGTTCCCACTCCCCCGGATGAAAAGTCTGGCGACTTCGAAAATCCGCCTCCCAGTTCTCCACGCCTGGGATGTAGATCGCTGACAGGTGGCAAGAGTGAGACTCTGCCCAACGAATTATCTTCAAGACTTCCACCATCGCTAGGGAACTCCTGGTTCCCCCTTGATGATTGATGTAAGCCACAGTCGTGATGTTGTCCGACTAAAATCTGATGAATCTCAGTGTTGCCAACTGAGGCCAAGCTAGAAGAGCATTGAATATTGCTCTCAATTCTAGAATGTTTATTGGGAGGAGTTTCTCCTCCTGAGTCCACGATCCCTGAGCCTTCAGGGAGTTCCAGACTGCTCCCCAGCCCAGTAGGCTGGCATCTGTTGTTACAATCGTCCAATCTGGTCTGCGAAAGGTCATTCCTTCGGACAGATGAACCCGTGACAACCACCAGAGAAGAGAATCTCTGGTCTCCTGGTCCAGACGTAGCAAAGGGGACAGATCTGAGTAATCCCTGTTCCACTGACTTAGCATGCATAGTTGCAGCGGTCTGAGATGCAGGCGCGCAAATGGCACTATGTCCATTGCCGCGACCATTAAGCCGATTACTTCCATGCACTGAGCTACTGATGGGCTTGGAATGGAGTGAAGGACACGGCAAGCATTTAGAATCTTTGATAACCTGGACTCAGTCAGGTAAATCTTCATCTCTACGGAATCTATAAGAGTCCCTAGAAAAGGAACCCTTGTGAGTGGTAACAGAGAACTCTTTTCCACGTTCACTTTCCACCCATGCGACCTCAGAAATGCTAGAACCATCTCTGTATGAGACTTTACATTTTGAAAACTTGAAGCTTGTATCAGAATGTCGTCTAGGTACGGAGCCACCGCTATGCCTCGTGGTCTTAGTACCGCCAGAAGTGAGCCCAGAACCTTTGTAAAAATTCTCGGGGCCGTAGCTAACTCGAAGGGAAGAGCTACAAACTGGTAATGCCTGTCTAGAAAGGCAAACCTTAGGTACCGATAATGATGTTTGTGAATCGGTATGTGAAGGTAGGCATCCTTTAAGTCCACAGTGGTCATATATTGACCCTCTTGGATCATGGGTAGGATAGTCCGAATAGTTTCCATCTTGAACGATGGAACCCTTAGGAATTTGTTTAAGATTTTTAAGTCTAAGATTGGTCTGAAGGTTCCCTCTTTTTTTGGGAACCACAAACAGATTTGAGTAAAACCCTTGTCCTTGTTCCGCTCGTGGAACTGGGTGGATCACTCCCATCACTAAGAGGTCTTGTACACATTGTAGAAATGCCTCTTTCTTTACTAGGTTTGTTGATAACCTTGACAGATGAAACCTCCCTTGCGGAGGAGAAGTTTTGAAATCCAGAAGGTATCCCTGAGATATAATCTCCAACGTCCAGGGATCCTGGACATCTCTTGCCCAAGCCTGGGCGAAGAGAGAAAGTCTGCCCCCCACTAGATCCGTCTCCGGAAAGGGGGCCCTGTCTTCATGCTGTCTTAGGGGCGGGAGTAGGCTTTCTGGCCTGCTTGCCCTTGTTCCATGACTGGTTGCCTTTCCAACCCTGTCTGTAACGAGCAATAGTTCCTTCCTGTCTTGGAGCGGAGGAAGTTGATGCTGCTCCTGCCTTGAAATTACGAAAATTAGACTGTTTGGCCTTTGATTTGGCCCTGTCCTGAGGAAGGGTGTGGCCCTTACCTCCAGTAATGTCAGCAATAATTTCCTTCAAGCTGGGCCCGAATAAGGTCTGCCCTTTGAAAGGAATGTTCAGTAGTTTAGACTTAGAAGTTACATCTGCTGACCAGGATTTAAGCCGTAGCGCTCTGCGCGCCTGTATGGCGAATCCGGAATTCTTAGCCGTAAGTTTGGTTAAATACACTACTGCATCCGAAACAAACGCATTAGCCAGCTTAAGGGTTCTAAGTTTGCTCAAAGTCTCATCCAATGGTGCTGTGCGAATCGCCTCTTCCAGAGACTCAAACCAGAATGCCGCTGCAGCAGTGACAGGCGCAATGCATGCAAGAGGCTGTAATATAAAACCCTGTTGAACAAACATTTTCTTAAGGTAACCCTCTAATTTTTTATCCATTGGATCTGAGAAAGCACAGCTATCCTCCACCGGGATAGTGGTACGCTTGGCTAAAGTATAAACTGCTCCCTCCACCTTAGGGACCGTCTGCCATAAGTCTCGTGTGGTGGCGTCTATAGGGAACATTTTTCTAAATATCGGAGGAGGGGAAAAAGGCACACCGGGTCTATCCCACTCCTTGCTAATAATCTCTGTAAGCCTTTTTGGTATAGGAAAAACGTCAGTACACACCGGTACCGCATAGTATTTATCCAGCCTACATAATTTCTCTGGGATTGCCACCGTGTCACAATCATTCAGAGCCGCTAACACCTCCCCTAGCAACACGCGGAGGTTCTCAAGCTTAAATTTAAAATTTCTGAATCCGGTCTCCCCGAATCAGAACCGTCACCCACAGAATGAAGCTCTCCGTCCTCATGTTCTGCAAATTGTGACGCAGTATCAGACATGGCTCTCGTGTCATCGGCGCGCTCTGTCCTTAACCCAGAGCTGTCGCGCTTGCCTCTTAACTCGGGCATATTGTATAATACTTCTTTCATAACATTAGCCATATCATGTAAAGTGATTTGTAAGGGCCTTGATGTACTTGGCGCCTCAATCTCACGCACCTCCCGAGCGGGAGACAAAGGTACTGACACGTGAGGAGAGTTAGGCGGCATAACTTCCCCCTCATTGTCTGGTGATAATTTCTTTATCGGTACAGATTGACTTTTATTCAAAGTAATATCAATACAATTGGTACACATATTTCTATTGGGCTCCACATCGGCTTTTAAACATAATGAACAAGCAGATTCCTCTGTATCAGACATGTTTAAACAGACTAGCAATGAAGCTAGCAAGCTTGGAAATTACTTTCAATAAGTTTACAAGCAATATAAAAAACCCTGCAGCGCTTTTAAAAACACAGTTGAATAACAAAGAACTAATTCAGTTATAGATAACACTTCTTTAAATGTATTAATTAGCAGAGGATTGCACCCATTAGCAAAAGGATGATTAACCCCTCAGTACCCAAAAACGGATATCAAATTAAGATTTAACGCTTTTATCACAGTCAAACACACTGTCACAGGTCTGCTGTGACTGATTACCTCCCTCAAAAACGAATTTTGAAGACCCCTGAGCTCTCTAGAGACGTCCTGGATCAAGGAGGAAGAAGCAGGAAGACTGTGCTAGAATTTTAACTGCGCAACAAGGCGCTAAAAAACAGAATTTATGTTTACCTGATAAATTACTTTCTCCAACGGTGTGTCCGGTCCACGGCGTCATCCCTACTTGTGGGATATTCTCTTCCCCAACAGGAAATGGCAAAGAGCCCAGCAAAGCTGGTCACATGATCCCTCCTAGGCTCCGCCTACCCCAGTCATTCGACCGACGTTAAGGAGGAATATTTGCATAGGAGAAACCATATGGTACCGTGGTGACTGTAGTTAAAGAAAATAAATTATCAGACCTGATTAAAAAAACCAGGGCGGGCCGTGGACCGGACACACCGTTGGAGAAAGTAATTTATCAGGTAAACATAAATTCTGTTTTCTCCAACATAGGTGTGTCCGGTCCACGGCGTCATCCTTACTTGTGGGAACCAATACCAAAGCTTTAGGACACGGATGAAGGGAGGGAGCAAATCAGGTCACCTAAATGGAAGGCACCACGGCTTGCAAAACCTTTCTCTCAAAAATAGCCTCAGAAGAAGCAAAAGTATCAAACTTGTAAAATTTGGTAAAAGTGTGCAGTGAAGACCAAGTCGCTGCCCTACATAAAACAGAAGCCTCGTTCTTGAAGGCCCAAGTGGAAGCCACAGCCCTAGTGGAATGAGCTGTGATTCTTTCGGGAGGCTGCCGTCCGGCAGTCTCGTAAGCCAATCTGATGATGCTTTTAATCCAAAAAGAGAGAGAGGTAGAAGTTGCTTTTTGACCTCTCCTTTTACCGGAATAAACAACAAACAAGGAAGATGTTTGTCTAAAATCCTTTGTAGCATCCAAATAGAATTTTAGAGCGCGAACAACATCCAAATTGTGCAACAAACGTTCCTTCTTTGAAACTGGTTTCGGACACAGAGAAGGTACGATAATCTCCTGGTTAATGTTTTTGTTAGAAACAACTTTTGGAAGAAAACCAGGTTTAGTACGTAAAACCACCTTATCTGCATGGAACACCAGATAAGGAGGAGAACACTGCAGAGCAGATAATTCTGAAACTCTTCTGGCAGAAGAAATTGCAACTAAAAACAAAACTTTCCAAGATAATAACTTAATATCAACGGAATGCAAGGGTTCAAACGGAACCCCCTGAAGAACTGAAAGAACTAAATTGAGACTCCAAGGAGGAGTCAAAGGTTTGTAAACAGGCTTAATTCTAACCAGAGCCTGAACAAAGGCTTGAACATCTGGCACAGCAGCCAGTTTTTTGTGAAGTAACACCGACAAGGCAGAAATCTGTCCCTTCAGGGAACTTGCAGATAATCCCTTTTCCAATCCTTCTTGAAGGAAGGATAGAATCCTAGGAATCTTAACCTTGTCCCAAGGGAATCCTTTAGATTCACACCAACAGATATATTTTTTCCAAATTTTGTGGTAAATCTTTCTAGTTACAGGCTTTCTGGCCTGAACAAGAGTATCGATAACAGAATCTGAGAACCCTCGCTTCGATAAAATCAAGCGTTCAATCTCCAAGCAGTCAGCTGGAGTGAAACCAGATTCGGATGTTCGAACGGACCCTGAACAAAAAGGTCTCGTCTCAAAGGTAGCTTCCAAGGTGGAGCCGATGACATATTCACCAGATCTGCATACCAAGTCCTGCGTGGCCACGCAGGAGCTATCAAGATCACCGACGCCCTCTCCTGATTGATCCTGGCTACCAGCCTGGGGATGAGAGGAAACGGCGGGAACACATAAGCTAGTTTGAAGGTCCAAGGTGCTACTAGTGCATCCACTAGAGCCGCCTTGGGATCCCTGGATCTGGACCCGTAGCAAGGAACTTTGAAGTTCTGACGAGAGGCCATCAGATCCATGTCTGGAATGCCCCACAGCTGAGTGACTTGGGCAAAGATTTCCGGATGGAGTTCCCACTCCCCCGGATGCAATGTCTGACGACTCAGAAAATCCGCTTCCCAATTTTCCACTCCTGGGATGTGGATAGCAGACAGGTGGCAGGAGTGAGACTCCGCCCATAGAATGATTTTGGTCACTTCTTCCATCGCTAGGGAACTCCTTGTTCCCCCCTGATGGTTGATGTACGCAACAGTTGTCATGTTGTCTGATTGAAACCGTATGAACTTGGCCCTCGCTAGCTGAGGCCAAGCCTTGAGAGCATTGAATATCGCTCTCAGTTCCAGAATATTTATCGGTAGAAGAGATTCTTCCCGAGACCAAAGACCCTGAGCTTTCAGGGATCCCCAGACCGCGCCCCAGCCCATCAGACTGGCGTCGGTCGTGACAATGACCCACTCTGGTCTGCGGAATGTCATCCCTTGTGACAGGTTGTCCAGGGACAGCCACCAACGGAGTGAGTCTCTGGTCCTCTAATTTACTTGTATCTTCGGAGACAAGTCTGTATAGTCCCCATTCCACTGACTGAGCATGCACAGTTGTAATGGTCTTAGATGAATGCGCGCAAAAGGAACTATGTCCATTGCCGCTACCATCAACCCGATCACTTCCATGCACTGAGCTATGGAAGGAAGAGGAACGGAATGAAGTATCCGACAAGAGTCTAGAAGTTTTGTTTTTCTGGCCTCTGTCAGAAAAATCCTCATTTCTAAGGAGTCTATTATTGTTCCCAAGAAGGGAACCCTTGTTGACGGGGATAGAGAACTCTTTTCCACGTTCACTTTCCATCCGTGAGATCTGAGAAAGGCCAGGACAATGTCCGTGTGAGCCTTTGCTTGAGGAAGGGACGACGCTTGAATCAGAATGTCGTCCAAGTAAGGTACTACAGCAATGCCCCTTGGTCTTAGCACAGCTAGAAGGGACCCTAGTACTTTTGTGAAAATCCTTGGAGCAGTGGCTAATCCGAAAGGAAGCGCCACGCACGGGTAATGTTTGTCCAGGAATGCGAACCTTAGGAACCGATGATGTTCCTTGTGGATAGGAATATGTAGATACGCATCCTTTAAATCCACCGTGGTCATGAATTGACCTTCCTGGATGGAAGGAAGAATAGTTCGAATGGTTTCCATCTTGAACGATGGAACCTTGAGAAACTTGTTTAAGATCTTGAGATCTAAGATTGGTCTGAACGTTCCCTCTTTTTTGGGAACTATGAACAGATTGGAGTAGAACCCCATCCCTTGTTCTCTTAATGGAACAGGATGAATCACTCCCATTTTTAACAGGTCTTCTACACAATGTAAGAATGCCTGTCTTTTTATGTGGTCTGAAGACAACTGAGACCTGTGGAACCTCCCCCTTGGGGGAAGTCCCTTGAATTCCAGAAGATAACCTTGGGAGACTATTTCTAGCGCCCAAGGATCCAGAACATCTCTTGCCCAAGCCTGAGCGAAGAGAGAGAGTCTGCCCCCCACCAGATCCGGTCCCGGATCGGGGGCCAACATTTCATGCTGTCTTGGTAGCAGTGGCAGGTTTCTTGGCCTGCTTTCCCTTGTTCCAGCCTTGCATTGGTCTCCAAGCTGGCTTGGCTTGAGAAGTATTACCCTCTTGCTTAGAGGACGTAGCACCTTGGGCTGGTCCGTTTCTACGAAAGGGACGAAAATTAGGTTTATTTTTTGCCTTGAAAGGCCGATCCTGAGGAAGGGCGTGGCCCTTACCCCCAGTGATATCCGAGATAATCTCTTTCAAGTCAGGGCCAAACAGCGTTTTCCCCTTGAAAGGAATGTTAAGTAGCTTGTTCTTGGAAGACGCATCAGCCGACCAAGATTTCAACCAAAGCGCTCTGCGCGCCACAATAGCAAACCCAGAATTCTTAGCCGCTAACCTAGCCAATTGCAAAGTGGCGTCTAGGGTGAAAGAATTAGCCAATTTGAGAGCATTGATTCTGTCCATAATCTCCTCAAAAGAAGGAGACTCACTATCGACCGCCTTTATCAGATCATCGAACCAGAAACATGCGGCTGTAGCGACAGGGACAATGCATGAAATTGGTTGTAGAAGGTAACCTTGCTGAACAAACATCTTTTTAAGCAAACCTTCTAATTTTTTATCCATAGGATCTTTGAAAGCACAACTATCCTCTATGGGTATAGTGGTGCGTTTGTTTAAAGTGGAAACCGCTCCCTCGACCTTGGGGAC
Organism: Bombina bombina; assembly: GCF_027579735.1. Taxonomy (NCBI): domain Eukaryota; kingdom Metazoa; phylum Chordata; class Amphibia; order Anura; family Bombinatoridae; genus Bombina; species Bombina bombina. Next base: position 122,062,636 of record NC_069508.1, read on the forward strand.
TGTCTGCCATAAGTCCTTTCTGGGGTCGACCATAGGAAACAATTTTTTAAATATGGGGGGAGGGACGAAAGGAATACCGGGCCTTTCCCATTCCTTGTTAACAATGTCCGCCACCCGCTTGGGTATAGGAAAAGCTTCTGGGAGCCCCGGCACCTCTAGGAACTTGTCCATTTTACATAGTTTCTCTGGGATGACCAACTTGTCACAATCATCCAAAGTGGATAATACCTCCTTAAGCAGAATGCGGAGATGTTCCAACTTAAATTTAAATGCAATCACATCAGGTTCAGCCTGTTGAGAAATGTTCCCTGAATCAGTAATTTCTCCCTCAGACAAAACCTCCCTGGCCCCATCAGACTGGGTTAGGGGCCCTTCGGAAATATTATTATCAGCGTCGTCATGCTCTTCAGTATCTAAAACAGAGCAGCCGCGCTTACGCTGATAAGTGTTCATTTTGGCTAAAACGTTTTTGACAGAATTATCCATTACAGCCGTTAATTGTTGCATAGTAAGGAGTATTGGCGCGCTAGATGTACTAGGGGCCTCCTGAGTGGGCAAGACTCGTGTAGACGAAGGAGGGAATGATGCAGTACCATGCTTACTCCCCTCACTTGAGGAATCATCTTGGGCATCATTGTCATTATCACATAAATCACATTTATTTAAATGAATAGGAATTCTGGCTTCCCCACATTCAGAACACAGTCTATCTGGTAGTTCAGACATGTTAAACAGGCATAAACTTGATAACAAAGTACAAAAAACGTTTTAAAATAAAACCGTTACTGTCACTTTAAATTTTAAACTGAACACACTTTATTACTGCAATTGCGAAAAAACATGAAGGAATTGTTCAAAATTCACCAAATTTTCACCACAGTGTCTTAAAGCCTTAAAAGTATTGCACACCAAATTTGGAAGCTTTAACCCTTAAAATAACGGAACCGGAGCCGTTTTGAACTTTAACCCCCTTACAGTCCCTGGTATCTGCTTTGCTGAGACCCAACCAAGCCCAAAGGGGAATACGATACCAAATGACGCCTTCAGAAGTCTTTTCTAAGTATCAGAGCTCCTCTCACATGCGACTGCATGCCATGCCTCTCAAAAACAAGTGCGCAACACCGGCGCGAAAATGAGGCTCTGCTTATGCTTTGGGAAAGCCCCTAAAGAATAAGGTGTCTAATACAGTGCCTGCCGATATTATTATATCAAAATACCCAGATAAAATGATTCCTCAAGGCTAAATATGTGTTAATAATGAATCGATTTAGCCCAGAAAAAGTCTACAGTCTTAATAAGCCCTTGTGAAGCCCTTATTTACTTGCTGAATAAACATGGCTTACCGGATCCCATAGGGAAAATGACAGCTTCCAGCATTACATCGTCTTGTTAGAATGTGTCATACCTCAAGCAGCAAGAGACTGCACACTGTTCCCCCAACTGAAGTTAATTGCTCTCAACAGTCCTGTGTGGAACAGCCATGGATTTTAGTGACGGTTGCTAAAATCATTTTCCTCATACAAACAGAAATCTTCATCTCTTTTCTGTTTCTGAGTAAATAGTACATACCAGCACTATTTCAAAATAACAAACTCTTGATTGAATAATAAAAACTACAGTTAAACACTAAAAAACTCTAAGCCATCTCCGTGGAGATGTTGCCTGTACAACGGCAAAGAGAATGACTGGGGTAGGAGGAGCCTAGGAGGGATCATGTGACCAGCTTTGCTGGGCTCTTTGCCATTTCCTGTTGGGGAAGAGAATATCCCACAAGTAAGGATGACGCCGTGGACCGGACACACCTATGTTGGAGAAAAGGCCCCTCCCACTCATTTACAACAGTGGGAGACCTGATATAACGGTTTCTATGCAGAAATATACGTTAGCCATGTGGAAAAAAATCATGCCCAAAAGGATTTATCACCAAAGTACCTCACAAAACGAATAACATGCCAGTAAACGTTTTAAAAACAAACTTTTGTAATGTCATGCAAAGTTATCACTAAGCCTGCTACCAGTCGCTTCCACTGCAGATAAGGCTTAAGCATTATTTCAGTATTAACAGTATTTACTCAGTCAAATTCTAGTCCCTAGAAAATAACTCTACTGTGCATACATTTATCAGCCTGATACCAGTCGCTACTACTGCATTTAAGGCTGTACTTACATCATACGGGTAACAGCAGTGTTTTCTTAGTCAATTCCATTCCCAGAAAATATTGTACTGCACATACCTCATTTGCGGGGGACCCCGCATGCTATTCCCATTTTCTGAAGTTACCCCACTCCTCAGAATGTCGAGAACAGCCAGTGGATCTTAGTTACGCCTGCTAAGATCATAGAAAACGCAGGCAGTTTCTTCTTTCAAATACTGCCTGAGATAGAAAAACAGCACACTCCGGTGCCATTTAAAATAACAAACTTTTGATTGAAGAATAATTAAGTAAAAACTCCAACTCCTCTTGCGACCTCCTTCTTTGTTGAGGGTTGCAAGAGAATGACTGGGTATGACATGTGAGGGGAGGAGCTATATAGCAGCTCTGCTTGGGTGATCCTCTTGCAACTTCCTGTTGGGAAGGAGAATATATCCCATAAGTAATGGATGACCCGTGGACTGAACACACTTAACAAGAGAAAAGGTTGTTATTCTGAAACGGTGTAAATTGAACCGTTGTAAACCGAGGGCCACCTGTATATACATAAATATATACACACACACACATATACTACAGATTACTAAAACCACACATACTATAGGGTAAATACAATGTTTACTTTGCAAATCTTCTCAACTGGTCTCTAAAAACGCACCTCTGTAAATTGTTTACCAATTCAATTGAGAGACAAGCGCTGGCAAAAAAAAAACCCAGAAGATCTTTCTTGAAAAAGTTCATAATGAAAAACTTCATTATGGGCTAATGAGCAATTGGCCTACACCTGGATTCTCTTAAAATTGTACAGAAACACACAAGATTAACAGCGGGGAATTAATTTCATTTTCTAAAACAGCTGCAAAAGCTCGGTAAAGTACACAATATTTGCATTACAACGTTAAGGCTGCTTCTTCAAAAATTCAGTCCAAGTTCCAATTTCTAACATAACATTTATTTCCAGTTTAACACTTTTTTATTCATTTTAAGTGCTACTAATTTTTACCGTGTTGTACTTGGCACTACACAAGCAATAGATTTTTTTATTTTTTTTGAAGAACATGAACCTCATTTCACGTGGATTTTGTGGCAGGAAGCCACGTTACTATTCACCTGAGAAAAAAGAAAACATTTTCATTTTTCCCTTATGCATCTCAACTTTATTTTGTATGAAGCTTGTAGTTTGGAAGTTTCCCAATTAATATAGAGTTTCAACTGATTTAAAGGAATATGGCCAATATCTAAAAATCTATTAGGAATTAAAATACATAAATCATTTGCACCATATTCTTTATCCTATCCAAGTTAATATTTTGACAAAATTAGAAACGTTATCTGATAGTCCTTAGAATTTTTAACCTAACTCATAATGTGTAATTACATTTCTATGTAAAAGAAGGCCAATTTAATGTAATATGCAAGACTGAAAGCCAAAGAGAGGACTAAAGGCTCTGAACAGCAAGATAGGCGCTTAAAGGGAGACTCAAATCAATATAAACTTTTATGATTCAGATAGAGCATGATGTTTTAAGACACTTTCCACTGAGCATGTGCACAAACTCAAAGGGTATATGTATACTAGTCTTTGATTGGCTTATGTTTGTCACATGATACAGGGGGTCGGAAAATCAGATTGGATGTTAAATCATCTTTTTATCATGCACTTGTTTATTATTTAATTCTACTGCATTGAGTGGTCCTTTATAATAATTCAAATAAAGGACAATTACATAAGCAAAAAAAAAGTACAGTAAAGTTAAAATTAAACTTTTGTTCTATCCAATTACTTTAGCAGTTTACCAATTTACTTTTATTATGAATTTTGCTTAGTTTTCTTGGTATCTTTTGTTAAAGAGTAAACCTATCTGAGACCGGGAGCATGCACGTGTCTTTAGCCATCTGGCAGTTATGTTTGCAACAATGTTTTTAGCAACATTATACATTGTTGCAAACACTGTTGCCAAAGACCACTAGACACATACACACTTCTTAGTTCCCATCAGCCTACCTAAGTTTACTCTTAAACAAAGGACACCAAAAGGAAAAAAAAAAAAAAAAAAAAAAAAAAAGACATACACTTCCTGTTAGCTTCAATATCAAAAAGGCCATAATTTAAAATATATATATATATATATATTTGTTACAGCTCTTTTATATGCATCACAATTTTTTTTTTCACAATTCACTGTATTGTCCCTTTACGAAAGCAATCAAATGGCAAACTACTCAGATGTGCTGTACACATTATTAGAGCTGGATTATAAATGCCGGTGGCAAAAACTCTTCTGCAAATCTTTTGTTTTCAGGTAAGGAGCTTCTGTAATAACTTCCTTAACAGTGGTCACGTAATCACTAGGAACAAGCGCTATTGTAAAATGGCGCAAATTGAACCGCCGCTAACAAGAGCTGCCTGTACTTTATTTTATTGCCTGTTCTTCTCATGTCCTCAGTTTATAAATGAGCTGATAAAGTAAAAAAGAATCTTAATGGGACAGTAAATAGCTTATAATTACAAGACATTTCTGTTGTGTTGCTATAGAAAAACGTATCAGCAAAGTCTTAATGTTTTTGAAACACATTAACATCCTTTTTACTGCAGTTATTTGCCAAACTCCACCCACTATTACGCTTAATTGGAGGAACTTAAATTGTCAGGCTTTAATCAGCAGGCTATAAGGTTAGCACCAGCTATAACGTTAGTATTGCATGCATTCTGTAAGGATGCTGATAATCTTAGATCCTAACATGCTCTTCGAACCATAGACAGAAGCAGTAGGAGAAAACAGAATAATCACGTAACCCCAGAGGTGCACATAAAGGGCTCAATTTATCAAACACTGGCGGAGAGAGAAGAACTTATTCACCCCTGTCCGCCAGTCTTCTCCTATGGTGGGCAGCAATCCGCTGCCTGCAAATACCATTGCACACAAGCTCTCTTTTGCGCTTGTGTGCAACCCCACCCGTACAATGCCAATTACGCTCGGGCAGGAGCTATAAATCTCCCCGATCGGAAGTGACCGGGGAGACTGAAATTCTCCACCTAAGAGGAGGAGAACAGGGCTGGGAAGCAGCTGCTTGATAAATCGTGACTGCAGGTGGAACCTGCAGTCAAAGTGGAGAAAAGGGCTTGATAAATCTAGCCCAAAATGTGGTCCTGCAAACCGCAAGTTAGGTCACCTATGATTAAAGTGAAGGTAAACTTACGTGATCTGCTATACACAGTTACATTGTTTAGTTAAAAATAATAGTAGTTTAATTCATCATTTTTTTTTAAAGTTACATCTAAATACCTTTTTCTCCGAAAATAAAGTTACATTTTTCCGATTTTCTAATCTGCCAGTTTTTCTACAGCTAATTCACTTACAGGTCATGTGTATTTTTCGTCCAATTGAGTTTCTGGCCGATCGGCGGCAATGAAGCTACGTCATCCTATTATCTGATCAACTGCGCATGCGCCAAAAGCTCTTCTACACATATTGATGTCGGGCGCGCGTTCCCAGTTCGCGCATGCGCATAGCTGAAGACTAACATGTATGGCTCGGTATATTGATTGCCAATGTTACAAATGTAACCAACAGGGAAAATCGCGTAAAATTGCATGCGCATTGCGGCCACGATCAACGAGTCACGCATGCGCAATGCGTTCCATGCTCGTGAATGCGCATTACTCCTATGTATAGAGCAGGTGGGACCGCTCTACGCGTAAATGGAAGCAAAATATAGGAAGTGGAGGATGGGCGGAGTAAGGCTAATGACGGTAAGGAAAATATATATTAAAAAAAAATAGAATCAGTAATATAAAAAAACATAGCGATCTCAATATACTATTGTTATATATTACATCCATGTTTTGCTGATCATAAAAAATTACTTTCACTTTAAGTGCCTGCTGTCTGCACGAAAAGAGTTAAGGGACCCAATATCTTGTTGCTATTACTTTTAATGATTGGAATAAAAATTACCTTTTACTTTTCCCATGGTACCTTTAGTATGCTGCAGATTTGGGACATTGTTTAGCAGTTATCTCATAAAGCCGATTAAAAGAAAGATATATAACAGAGTTAGTCTTAAGAAGTCAGCGGGGGTGCAGTTTAAGTTCCTGGGAATTAGAAATTGCTCAATTTTCAGAGCTAAATTGCATGAATAGGGGCAAAAAAAAATAATGAAAGCATATTGCAAAATTGTTTCATTGTACGTAACTAAACATTTTATAAACTAATCTCAAGGTATTTACTGTCCCTTTAATTAACATTGTTATATTCCACACATCCATTGTTAGCACAGTGACCATTTTAAATGTGTCCCTAATTGTACTAAGCAGAAGAGATTAGATAAGGGAAATGTAGGCTTCAAAATGGAAACACCCATTACTATAGAAACTAAAACTTTACACTTTTCTTAGATATTTAAGGCTTTTGCAAAGGCTTCTCTACCATTATGTTGGC
>NC_069508.1:122074230-122086730 GCF_027579735.1 Bombina bombina
TCCTACAATATCATTATTAGTTCTACTGAAGCCAAATCATTTTTAACCCCTAAATGGTACATATTGCCACATTGATGCCCATGCATTATAGCCAAATAGGCGATAAGCGGGTGTTAGTTACAGGTTGCAGTAGAATTGCATAAATAACAAGTGCATAATAAAAAGACAATGATTTAAACTGATTTTCAAATAAACAATAGATTTTTCTCTGACAAATTTATTTTTTCTACTATTTTCCGGCCTCATATATCATGTGACAGACATCAGCCAGTCACAGATTAGTATACATATACCATGTGAGCTTGTGAACATGCCCAGTAGGATCTTGTTCCCCAGAATGTATATAAGAAAGACGGTTCAAAATTTGATAATGTAAGTAAATTGGAAAGTGTCTTAAAACTGCACGCTCTATCTGAATCATAATAGTTTATTTTGACTTGAGTGTCCCTTTAAGGCAGTGTTTTTCAACCAGTGTGCTGGGGCAGACTGCCAGTGTGACATATTTTTTAAATTTTGCTTGTTTTTACTCTGGGCCGTTTTTTTATTTTGAGTGAGATGATGACTGAGGTTAACTGCAGCGGCAGCTCGCCTCCCCGACCCGTATTCACACTTGGAAGGAAACCCCACAACACGTGCCTAGTGCCGGCTCTAAACGCAACTTTGCTCCTCCTCCAGAACAGCATACCATGCTCCACATATAATCTTGTGCTCCACAGATAACACTTTTCCCAGTTTTCGGGGGGGGGTGGATTTTTCCCAGTGTGGGGGTGTCCCTCTTTCAAATTTTGAAATATTGGGGAGGTATGTGACAGGCTCATCAAGCAGGCAGGCAGGCATCACTTACAACCATGCCATATTGACATTCATTCACAGACAATCATTATGATTGTTTGTGAATGAATGTCAATATGGCATGTATAGTTTGTAGGAGGCATGGCAGTACAGTATGTGTGTGTGTGTATATATATATATATATATATATATATATATATATGCGCTGTATTAGGCTACAATGTGTGATTTTGTAAAATTTTGGGATGGTGGTGTGCCGCAGGATTTTTGAATGTAAAAAAGTGTGCCACGGCAAAAAAAAAAAAGGTTGAAAATCACTGCTTTAAGGAATAGAGTTATCTTTTTGTGTAAATAAAAAAAAAGTGTGTAAATAATCAAAAGTATGACAGCACTTAAAGTTTAAAAGTAGAAATACTTGTGCGGGAAAAATAAAAATGGATTTTAAATTAGAAAAATGTGTTGGACTACAGAACATTTGAGATATGTATACATAAGGTTTTTAGCACCTGTCATCATGCAAGGGTGGAAACTTTATCACACCAGCTGTCAGCCTGACCAATTTCAGGGTCATCAATAAGAACACAAAGTTAAGGCCTGTAAAATTCTAACAGTCCATGAATTAGGAAGGGAAGTCAAATAAAACAAAAATAGTAGTTATAGGCCTAGAAGATCAACCAAAACGGTCAGTTTCATAGTGCTGACATGTGTCAGTTTGGGCGTCTGCCAATAAATTCCAGAAAACTGAACAAAATGGAACCTGCCTGTATTTTTAATAAAAACAAAATGGCACACTATTTGTAAAAAATAATAAGTAAAAAAGTTAAAATAAGAAACTGTGAAAGAAATATAAAAAACAGAATTTATGCTTACCTGATAAATTACTTTCTCTTGCGGTGTATCCAGTCCACGGCTTCATCCTTTACTTGTGGGATATTCTCATTCCCTACAGGAAGTGGCAAAGAGCACACAGCAGAGCTGTCCATATAGCTCCCCCTATAGAAGAAAAAGGAGAAACCACAGGGTGCAGTGGTGACTGTAGTTTAAACAAAAAAAATTATTTACCTGACTTAATTGCCAGGGCGGGCCGTGGACTGGATACACCGCAAGAGAAAGTAATTCATCAGGTAAGCATAAATTCTGTTTACTCTTGCAAGGTGTATCCAGTCCACGGCTTCATCCTTTACTTGTGGGATACCAATACCAAAGCTTTAGGACATGGATGAAGGGAGGGAACAAGACAGGTACCTCAAACAGAAGGCACCACTGCTTGCAAAACCTTTCTCCCAAAAATAGCCTCAGAAGAAGCAAAAGTATCGAATTTGTAAAATTTGGCAAAAGTATGAAGTGAAGACCAAGTCGCTGCCTTACAAATCTGTTCAACAGAAGCCTCATTTTTGAAAGCCCAAGTGGAAGCCACAGCTCTGGTAGAATGAGCAGTAATTCGTTCAGGAGGCTGCTGGCCAGCAATCTCGTAAGCCAACCTGATGATGCTTTTCAGCCAGAAGGAAAGAGAGATAGCAGTCTCTTTCTGACCTCTCCTCTTACCAGAATAAATGACAAACAAGGATGATGTTTGTCTGAAGTCTTTGGTTGCTTGTAAATAGAATTTTAAAGCACGAACCACATCAAGATTGTGTAGCAGGCGTTCCTTCTTTGACGATGGGTTAGGACACAGGGAAGGAACTATTATTTCCTGGTTAATGTTCATGTTAGAAAAAACCTTAGGAAGAAAACCAGGTTTGGTACGCAACACAACCTTATCTGCGTGAAACACCAGGTAAGGTGAATCACACTGTAAAGCAGACAATTCCGAAACTCTTCGAGCAGAAGAAATAGCTACCAAAAACAAAAACTTCCCAAGATAATAACTTGATATCTATGGAATGTAAAGGTTCAAACGGGACCCCTTGAAGAACTGAAATAACTAGATTAAGACTCCATGGCGGAGCCACAGGTTTATAAACAGGCTTCATTCTGCCTAGAGCCTGAGCAAACGCTTGAACATCTGGTACCTCTGCCAGACGCTTGTGTAAGAGAATAGACAGAGCACATATCTGTCCCTTTAAGAAACTAGCTGACAATCCTTTCTCCAATTCTTCTTGGAGAAACGATAATATTCTGGGAATCCTAATCTTACTCCATGAGTAACCTTTGGATTCACACCAACAAACATATTTTCGCCATATCTTATGGTAGATTTTCCTGGTGACAGGTTTTCTAGCCTGAATCAGAGTATCTATAACTGACTCAGAGAAACCACGCTTTGATAGAATTAAGCGTTCAATCTCCATGCAGTCAGACGCAGAGAAACTAGATTTGGATGTCTGAATGGACCCTGAATTAGAAGGTCCTGCCGCAATGGCAGTGTCCATGGTGGAACAGATGACATGTCCACTAGGTCTGCATACCAAGTCCTGCGTGGCCACGCAGGCGCTATCAGAATCACCGAAGCCTTCTCCTGCTTGATTCTGGCGACCAGACGAGGGAGAAGGGGAAACGGTGGAAAGACATAAGCCAGATTGAAGGACCAAGGCGCTGCTAGAGCATCTATCAATACCGCCTTGGGGTCCCTGGACCTGGATCCGTATAGAGGAAGTTTGGAGTTCTGACGGGACGCCATCAGATCCAACTCTGGAGTGCCCCATAGCTGAGTCAGCTGAGCAAAAACCTCCGGGTGGAGTTCCCACTCCCCCGGGTGAAAAGTCTGACGACTTAGAAAATCCGCTTCCCAGTTGTCCACTCCTGGGATGTGAATTGCTGAGAGATGGCAGGAGTGATCCTCCGCCCACCTGATTATTTTGGATACTTCCTTCATCGCTAAGGAACTCTTCGTTCCCCCCTGATGATTGATGTAAGCTACAGTCGTGATGTTGTCCGACTGAAATCTGATGAATTTGGCCGCAGCTAGTTGAGGCCATGCCTGAAGCGCATTGAATATCGCTCTCAGTTCCAAAATGTTTATGTTTATCGGGAGAAGAGATTCTTCCTGAGACCATAGGCCCTGAGCTTTCAGGGAGTCCCAGACTGCACCCCAGCCTAACAGGCTGGCATCGGTCGTTACAATGATCCATTCTGGTTTGCGGAAACATGTTCCCTGAGACAGATGATCCTGAGACAACCATCAGAGAAGAGTGTCTCTGGTCCTCTGGTCCAATTGTATCTGAGGAGACAAGTCTGCGTAATCCCCATTCCACTGTTTGAGCATGCACAGTTGCAGTGGTCTGAGATGTATTCGAGCAAAAGGGACTATGTCCATTTTACCATTAATCCGATTGCCTCCATGCACTGAGCTATAGATGGCTGAGGAATGGAATGAAGTACTCGGCAAGTAGTTAAAAGCTTTAACTTTCTGACCTCCGTCAGAAATATTTTCATTTCTAACAAAGGGAACTCTTGTGACCGGGGACAGAGAACTCTTTTCGATGTTCACCTTCCACCCGTGAGACCTTAGAAAGGCCAATACAATCTCCGTGTGAGCCTTGGCTCTGGGAAAAAGACGACGCCTGAATTAGGATGTCTAGATAAGGCGCTACTGCTATGCCCCGCGGTCTTAGCACCGCCAGAAGGGAACCTAGCACCTTTGGGAAAATTCTGGGAGCAGTGGCCAAACCGAAGGGAAGAGCCACAAACTGGTAATGCTTGTCCAGAAAAGCAAACCTGAGAAACTGGTGATGATCTTTGTGGATAGGGATATGTAGGTACGCATCCTTTAAATCCACGGTAGTCATATATTGACCTTCCTGGATCATTGGTAAGATCGCTCGAATTGTCTCCGTCTTGAATGATTAAACTGAGGAATTTGTTTAGAATTTTTAGATCCAGGATTGGTCTGAAAGTTCCTTCTTTTTTGGGAACCACAAACAGGTTTGAGTAAAAGCCTGTTCCTTGTTCTGCAATTGGAACTGAACATATCACTCCCATCGCGAGTAGATCTTCTACACAGCGTAAGAACGCCTCTTTCTTTGTTTGGTCTGTAGACAGACGAAAAATGTGGAACCTTCCCCTTGGAGGGGAGTCCTTGGATTCTAGAAGATATCCCTGGGTAACAATCTCTACTGCCCAGGGATCGTGAACATCTGTTGCCCAAGCCTGAGCGAAGAGAGAGAGTCTGCCCCCTACCAGATCCGGTCCCGGATCGGGGGCTACCCCTTCATGCTGTCTTGGTAGCAGCAGCAGGCTTTTTGGCCTGTTTACCCTTGTTCCAGCCCTGGTAAGGCTTCCAGGTTGCCTTGGGCTGTGAAGCGTTACCCTCTTGCTTTGCAGCTGTAGAGGCTGAAGCCAGACCGCTCCTGAAGTTATGAAAGGAACGAAACTTAGCCTTGTTTCTAGCCTTGAAGGGTTTGTCCTGAGGAAGAGCATGGCCCTTTCCCCCGGTGATTTCTGAAATAATCTCTTTCAACTCTGGCCCGAAAAGGGTCTTTCCCTTGAAAGGGATATTTAACAATTTAGATTTGGACGACACATCCGCCGACCATGACTTGAGCCAAAGCGCTCTGCGCGCCATTATGGCGAAACCTGAATTTTTTGCCGCTAACTTAGCTAATTGCAAGTCGGCGTCCGTGATAAAAGAATTAGCCAGCTTTAGAGCCTTAATTCTATCCATAATTTCGTCATATGAGGTCTCAGTCTGGAGCGATTCCTCCAGCGCCTCAAACCAGAAAGCCGCTGCAGTAGTTACAGGAATAATGCAGGTAATGGGTTGGAGAAGGAAACCTTGTTGAATAAATATTTTCTTAAGTAAACCTTCTAATTTTTTATCCATAGGATCTTTAAAAGCACAATTGTCTTCAATTGGTATGGTTGTGCGCTTAGCAAGAGTAGAAACCGCCCCCTCAACCTTAGGGACCGTCTGCCACGAGTCCCGCCTGGTCTATCCCACTCCCTAGTAACAATATCCGCAACCCTTTTAGGGATCGGAAACGCATCAGTGTATACAGGGACCTCTAGGTACTTGCCCATTTTACACAATTTCTCTGGAACCACCATAGGGTCACAATCATCCAGAGTGGCTAATACCTCCCTAAGCAATACGCGGAGGTGTTCCAGTCTAAATTTAAACGCTAATGAATCTGATTCTGCCCGCTGAGAAACCTTTCCTGAATCAGAAATTTCTCCTTCAGACAACAAATCCCTCACCGCCACTTCAGAGTGTTGTGAGGGTACATCAGATAAACCTCCCAAAGCTTCTGACTGCTCATAATCTGTTCTTAAAACAGAGCTATCACGCTTTGTAGGAAAAACTGGCAGTTTGGATAGAAATGTCGCAAGGGAATTGTCCATGACTGTCGCTAATTGTTGTAATGTAATAGGGGCCAATGCACTAGAGGTACTAAGCATCGCTTGCGTGGGCGTAACTGGTGGCGACACATGGGGAGAGGAAGGCGGACTATCCTCGTTACCTTCCGTCAAAGAATCATCTAGGGCTACATTTTTAAGTGACACAATATGATCTTTAAAGTGTATAGACACATTAGTGCACTTGGAACACAATTGTAGAGGGGGTTCCACCATGGCTTCTAAACACATAGAGCAAGGTCTCTCTTTAGTGTCAGACATGTTTAACAGACTAGTATTGTTCACAAGCAGGCTTAGAAACACTTAATTCAAATAAAATTTACAATTTGAATAATCCTAATTGGTATTGTCTCTACATAGGCTTTCTAAGGGCTTTAAAGGGGCTGGACTTCAAAGTTGACAAATGACACACACACTGATTGGATGTTCACTAGACTTGTCATTAAAAAAAAAAAAAGTTAATACAAGTGGGCCGGCATAACATTGCAATTACTATATGCATTAATTTTACCCTTTAACAGATGGATTAAAAACAAAAAAGGTACACATATACTTATTTAATGGCAAATATTAAATATATGGCATTTGAGTAGTTAATTGTTATATTCTAGAGACTTATGCTCATAATTTTAGAGCTAAATATCAAATTAAGAAGTATGGATTTTACTTAATGACAACAGAAATATGAACTAAAGAACAGCTCATATGTACTTTCTATTTATTAAGAAGTCTGGGATTGGTCTTAAAAATATATTTTTTTCCCTTCTATATGTTTTTTTTTGTTGTAGTTTGAAATTGATTAAATGTGGATTTAGCCATCAGAGTGTATAGTTATATAATGGCAGATGGTTTTGGTTTAGTGACAAAAAGTAAAATAAAGAGATTTATATAGAGAGAGACTGTCACATGCATAGCTTAGACCTGTGGACACAAACTGCCTTGCAAGAAACCTGATTAGTCTTTCTATAATCAGGGAACACCCCAGGTTGTCACTTACTGTAAAAGAGTTTTACGGTAGTATAGATCAGGGCCACCCTTAGCTTTTGTGGGCACCTGGATAAGACAAACTTTTGGGGTAATCAGCCCAACCCCCATTTTACCCTCCTTCTGTATCCTGTATGGCCCCCTGTCCCAGCAATAATTGTGTCCAATATAAAGAATAACACCATATATCACAGCTCCTAACACCATAAACACTACCTCAGGATATGCATGTACACTGCACCTTCTCATACTCCCATGCCTGGTGACAGCACGGGGCGACCAAAACGCTGGGCCCTGCCATGTATTGCTTTAGGCATTTTAAATTTAACACAACATTAGGCATGAATTTATGTAATGTGATTTAAGTTTCATTGTATTTACATTTTTATTTCTGTTAAAAATAAATAAGGTTTAAAAGCAGAAGAGAAAAAAAAAATTACCTTCTGTGCATTGCAACATGGCGATTGCAAGAAAGAGCCAATGGATTTGCATCCTGCTTCCAATAAACACCATTATTGATTTCTCAATCTTTTCTTTATATTCCTTAATGAATCCAGTTAGAAATGTGCAGCTTCATTGAGGGACGAGGTCTGTATCATTCATTTTCAGATCTAATAAATAAATAAAAAAAAATATAAAATATATATTTCTTTAAAGGGACACTCAAGTCAAAATAAACTTTTATGAGTCAGAAAGAGCATGCAGTTTTAAGGCACTTTCCAATTTACTTCCACTATCAAATTTTGCACAATCTTTTTATATATTCACTTTATGGGGAAGGAGATCCTACTGAGCATGTGCACAACCTTTACAGGGTATACGTATACTAGTCTGTGATTGGCTGATGTCTGTCACATGATACAGGGGGAAGAAAATAGGAGAAAAAAAAATAATGTCATAAAAAAAGTTCACTGGTTATTTGAAATTCAGAGTAAATGTTAAAGCATTGTCTTTTAATTATGCACTTGTTAATTATGCAATTCTACTGTATTGAGTGGTACTTTAAGTGACAGCAATGTTTTTATATCTGGGAACAAGTTGTACTTTATCTGACCTAACATCAGCCTATACAGTGTGAAAAAGTAAGTATTTAGTAAAACAGGATATTCCACCTACCGCTGCTGCATGCAGACACACAACTTTGTATACAAAAGACGTATTTTGGGAAAAAAATGTTTAACAACCTTTAATGATATATGTACATGTTTAAAATTCTTGTTTGTTAAAAATACATTAAAATAAATTGCTACATTTTTTTGTTTTGTTTTTTTTTTTATTTAAAAAAAAGAGGTTTTCTGAGGGAGAATCAATACAACTTGTCAGGCAAGAACAATCTGTAAAATTTTCACCGGACTCTCATTCAGGCTACAATTCAAGCCTAAAGCTCTTAGGTGACATTATTAGGATTTAAAGATTGAAGTGTCTGTCAAAATATGTCAATTCAGATGCAATAGTGGAAAAACCAACAATAAAGATTTAGAACATGCAAAATACATCAAACACAAAAGTGTCTAAAATGCTACTTGTCACTTAAAGGGACATAAACATTAAAATATCATGGCTTAATAAGGGCATACCGTTTTAGAGAGACATTCCAAGTTTCTTCTATTATCAAATTTACTTCATTCTCTTGCTATCCTAAAGTAGGCTCAGGAGCAGAAATGCTTGACTGGGAGCTAGATTGTGATTAGTGGCTACAAAACACATGACCTCTTATCATTGGCTCACCAAATGTGTCTAGATAGCCCCCAGTAGTAGATTAATGTTCTGGAGAATACTTTAACCCCAAACAGATATGTGCCAGTAACCTCTTTATGACCCTTTTCAGTACTTGCTAAGCAGCCTCTGTATACTACAGAGCTAAATGGTTAAAATGTTTCTACAGCAGTTGATTATCCTACAGTTAGACACATACAACCTTCCCCTTTTGTGACATGAATCTGCAACTCAACCAAATTAACACTCTAAGCGGGCATTTAATTCTGGCAGCTCTGTCAGTAAAGTAACTCTGGCAATGTACTCTTTGACAGCCTCACTATTTCCAACCTTGTGCACACCTGCATATGCTACAACGACATTAAGGATATCTGGAAGTTCTGGGGAAACTTCTGGCAACATAGACAGCACATAGCTAGAAGGGGGGGGGGTATAAGAAGCCTGGCTTCTGCTGCCTGTCTCATCTTTCTTTCTTTCTTTCTTTCTTTCTTTCTTTTCCAGCTACACTTTAAGGAACACACAAAAAAAAAAAAAAAAACATTTGTTTGGGGGTTTTTGCATCTAAGGGGGTATATCAATATCCACCAATAAAGCAGTGAGTGGGAGTTGTTTTTATCAGCCAGTAAGCAATCAATCTCTATGGTCCCATTCTACACAAACATATACTTCCTGTTAGAGATTATATATATATATATATATATATATATATATACACACACATACATACACAGGTGGCCCTCGTTTTACAACGGTTAAATTTACACCGTTTCAGAATAACAACCTTTTTTTCCAGTCATGTGACTGCTATTTAAAGGAATTAAGAAGCAGTGCATTTATTAAAATAGCCAGTAGGTGGAGCTATCCGCTTGTGTTGCAGCAAAGCCAAGCAAGCTGAAATTATTCAGTTTAACCAGACCTGAGCTATCGAGCAGATTTCAAAGGAACAAGATCTTCCTGTCTATAAATCAGTCCAGATTGGAATGCATAGAAAGAACTGTTTGCAGAAAAATGCAAGTGAAGTCTATGTTGTGTGATTATTTTATTAGGTTTATAATGCTGTTTAGAAAATGTTTTTGTTCATTTAACTTAGTTTAATTATATATTCTGTGTTGTGTGGTTATTTTATTAGGTAATGCTGTTTAGCATTTAAAGTCTTCATTTCAAAGCTTTAAAAATAATGTATTTGGTGTTACTTATGACAATTTTGAGAGGGACCTGGAACCTATCTCCCTCACTTCCCATTGACTTACATTATAAACTGGGTTTCAATTTACAACGGTTTCGATTTACAACCATTCCTTCTGGAACCTAACCCCAGCGTAAACTGAGGGCTACATATATATATATACATACATACATACATACATACATACATACATACATACATACATACATACATACATACATACATATATATACACACACACACATACACACACACATATACATACATACAGTTGTATCATTTTTTTAAATAGGGCTCATATGATGGATACAGGCTAATCTCCCTTTAAAGAAAATCATACAGTATAATATAAAGACATTTTTACAACAAAATGTCCCTTTTGCTTCCCATTGCACATAAAACAATGTGTGCTAATCCCTCATCTATCAGCTCTACACTAGCTGTAAGTGTACCTGTAGCCAATCATGAAAGGACACAAGAATAATTCATTAAATCTCATATTTGGGAGGTCAAAATAAAATACAACAGGCAAGTGCAAATGAGATTTTTTTTTACCCTTTCTTAACTCATGTTTTAAAAGCTCCTTTCGTTACTACTCCGGAAACATCTTAATAAACACTATAGTTTATTCCCCCCCCCCCCCCAGATACTAAAGCTGCTTGGCTGTTCCCATACTCCTTTGCAATCCCCCCCTCTTAGGCCCTGGGGGATCTACAATACACAGATTTTTGTGAAAGACTTTATTAATTAAGCATCAGTAATAACAAATACCGAACACTTTGTAGGTTTTAAAGATGTTCACGTGCTGTGTAAATTCCTTTAATTTACTCAATAATTACAGGTAAAGGCTATCATTTCACTTCAAAGCCTATAACATTAGACAGAGAACTCTCTGAATTATGTCACAAGGGCTAACCAACTCAAATATCACTGACAGCCCTGCCCCACCAAATATAGAGATGTCAGAGATGTCTATAGCACTTTGGAGTGGTGTTCAATTCTGTACACGGCCCCTGGTTGCAATGACAGAGAAATCAGGATATCTGCCAGCATTCTTTGGGTGATGTGTAGGTACAAATAATAAAAATAAAAAAAAAAACACTATAACAAAGTGTAGATTGTTAATAACCCCTGAAAACACTAATCTAATATGACATGTTAATGTCACTTTAAAAGGGGCACTCGAGTCAAAACGTATGATTCAGAAAGTGTATGTAGTTTTAAAGACAATTTCCAATTTACTTCCATTGTCTAATTTTGCCCAGTCTTGTTATATTCACACTTTCAGGGTAACAAGATCCTACTGAGCAAGTGCACAAGCTCACAGGCTATACGTTTACTTATCTGATTGGCTGATGTCGGTCATATGGATACAAGAAATTGGGAGAAAGAATACATTTGTCAGAAAAATCTTTACTGATTATATGAAATTCAGAGTAAGTGTTAAATCATTGTCTTTATTTTGCACGTGTTAATAATGTTGTTTTACTGCATTGAGTGGTCCTTTAAGACAGCATGCTATGTTATTATCCCACATAGGTGTTAGCGATTAAAAAAATAGGAAAAAAAAAAAAAAACGTGTTAGAGAAAGAAACATGCGGACACTGTGAAACGATCAATAATGACCTGTTCACTACAGAAAGATCTGATCAGAAGTATCCTCAATTGAGTAAAATGACTAGCAGACATCCTATAATGCTCACATAAAAAAGCCCATTAATGCATCACTACTACTAAAACCAACCAATGGATTACTGGAATACATGTCGGCAGTTCTTCCTACCTGACAGGCTTCACCTTAATAGTTTCCTTGTAATGTAAGTAGGATTTTCAGCCTTCCTGAAAATGACTTGTTTACATGCTCTGTTATATGCACAGAGTATTCCATGAATGTTTGTAATCCTTGAAAGATATAACACAGATATTTTGATACATGGGTTAAATCAGTTATTTTAAAACTAAAGCTGTATCCATTTTATTATAAAATAAGTATGCCTTGCTGCTTTCATTTATTATTAAAACAATTTTTATTTTTAAGAAAATATAAATAAAAGCTGTGCTTAAATTGTTGGTAGCAATTCACACCCATTTGTCAGACTATGCAATGTCAATTGTGACAGAATAATCATACTTTATAACTTTATTCATTTATTTTAGAGATTAGGCATGTGCATATTTTCGTATTCCGCAGGCAGTGGCATATGGCAATTCTCTTCTGTAGTATGTTTACTCTTAATTTTCAAAATGATCCCTCTCATCTATGGGTAATTCTGTGTATTTTGTACTGTGGGCATTTATATGTTCCTTCAGTTTTTTGTTTTCTTTTTTAAGTTTACCAACTAATTAATTCATGTAAGTCTTTCTATTCCAGATATATGAGAAGCCTGGGGAGATAGCTATATTTAATCTATTTCATCTGGATATTATACATATTTATTTTTCTTTAATGAAATGTTCTGATTACCATTAAAAGGTCAGTACAGGACAGTAAAGTGCAAATTAAAAACTTTCATAATTCAGGTAGGGC
>NC_069508.1:122094230-122104230 GCF_027579735.1 Bombina bombina
CAGTTATATTAATGCACTTTTTACCTCTGTGATTATCTTATATCTAAGCCTCTACAAACTGCCCCCTTATTTCAGTTCTTTTAACAGACTTGCATTTTAGCCAATCAGTGCTGGCTCCTAGGAACTCCACGTGCACAGTGTTATCTATCACTCACATGAACAAACACCCTCTAGTGGTAGGAACGGTCAAAAAATGCAATTAGCTTAGAGGTGGCCTTCAAGGTCTAAGAAATTTGCAAAGGAACCTCCTAGATTTAGCTTTCAACTAAAAATACCAAAAGAACAAAGCAAAATTGGTAATAAAAGTAAAATTGTAAAGTTGTTTAAAATCACATGCACTATCTGAATAATAAAAGTTTATTTTGAACTAGACTCTCCCTTTAACTGTAGGGTGAGAAACATAAACAGTAGCCATGGCAATTTCAGCCATTATAGTGCAATATGCATGATACCTCATTTTATAGGTTTTTATGATTATATGTTTTAGGGTTTCATGCAACTAGGTAAAAGACACAGCAGTTATATACTATAGCTACTGGTATAATTTTGAAACCTCTCAAGATAAAATAAAAAATAAAATACTGAACAAATTTAAGAACTCCAATGAATGCTATGGCCACTTTTGGGCAATCAAAAGTGGAGGAGGAATGGTGGCAGATCTATTGGCCACTTTTGGATGCTTGTAAACTATTGGAGTATAATAAGGAGTAAATCTGCACTATGATAAAATGCAAAAACTAAGCACTACACTAAATACAACATCAATTGAGTTATGACAGTGCTAATTGCGGTAAAACCTTATACCTAAAATGAGGAGTGAATTTAGACATGCCAATCATGAACAGTATTAGGAGTGTTAGTCTAAAAGAGAAATGAAATACAAAGAACTAATTTAAGTACCAAAGTAATAGAATGGATTACTTAAAGCAGGGTATTTCACAATACAGCAAATGTTATAGAAAAGCAATGATCACTGATCAGGCCATGTGGCTGTTAAGAGTCCACAATGTATAATAATAATAATAATAATATAATGTTGAGCTGTAGTGTTAAGATGTAAAGCGAGTCCCACCAGATATATAACAGTCCTATATCCTCATCATATAAGCCTGAAGTTGGTACAGATCAGCCAATGCCAGCCTTGATAGGGCATACATGTATAGGAAGTCCCCTGTAGTTCCATAGTGTAGTATGGGGCCTAAACCAAGAAGTTTTAAGCTTGTACAATAAGGTGTTATTTAAGGTGACAACAAAATGTCATCAATAGGCACTAATGACAGAATCCAATGCATTTGAGCATTCTTAGGTAATAAGGATCTTCCAGGAGATCAGAGATTTCTGTATCTCTGGGAGACAGTATCAGTTATGGCAGAGGTATTAGTGGAGACACCATCTTGAGTAGTGTCTACGGCCTTCACCAAACTCGGTTAAAGTGAGCCAAATCAAAAATTCCTTTGCGATTGTAGCTCTGCTTCGAAGGTAAGCTCAGGTTGATTTAGGGGAGGTGATAGCCGCAAGGTCCCCAAGGCTTTATCACCCTCAAAAAGCGGAGACCTAATGCATTACCAGCTCAGCAGCACAGTTGCAGTGGGATATTAACTATTTTGCAGAGGTTAAACATAGGGGGCAATAATTACAGCCTTTTGTTTTGCACTAGTATGAACTTTAAAAAAGGCAATCCTTTATTAAAAGGCACTTTTGCATTTACATGACAAGCTTTTTAAATGTGTGTATTTAATCAGGGAACCTCATTAACCTTGTCAGGGCTCAGTAAATCCAATGTCACCATGGACAACTGAAAATTGGACCCAACACCTGAAATGTTAGCACCAAAGTTACTACTGACAACAACTTCAGTATTAGAGGAGTAGGAACTATAAGTCACAGCATACTGTGAAGTTAGCAGTGTAGATAGAACATTGTGCTATGGTGACCCCTGTCTTTTTCCCCACACCCTATGCAAACTTCCTCTGCCTTCAAGCTCAAGATACATCCATTCTAAAAGGCAGAAGGCCAAATACATAGCTGTAAACTACAGACTGGGGTGCTGATAAGAATATCAAGTGCCATTGGGCATGTGGCTCTAAGGCCAGCCCTACACACTGCTACAATGGTATAACTACATGTTACAAAAATACATAAATCTTATTATAGGGATGAAACAAGTGCAAAGGAGAAGCATAAAAAAACGGAACAAGGCACAATGTGTAAAGATAACTCTTACTATGTAGAAGAAACTCTAAGGATGTCTCTACCAAGGGAACTGAATTATAATTCTAGACAATATACATAATCATTGGTAATTTGTAAAGCTTTGTTTTACTGCTGTTTTATGATCAGCTAGACAATTATCCCAAAAACTCAAAAATGTTTGCAATTTATTTTTTAAAAAGTACAGAAAATAAACAAATCCATAATACTTTGTGCTTCCTAAAAATTCTTATTTACCCTTGGTGTCGAGATTATCACATCACATCACATCACTTAAAGGGGACATTAAGCATTAAGCCTCACTTGTAATACCAAAACACACAATATTGCGCTCCACTCGTAATCTAGGACTAAATTCATTTAGTCCCAGATTACGAGTGGAGCGCAATATTGTGTTTTTTGGTATCATATTTACAAAGTAAAGAATAGCCTCAGAAGAAAATGCATTTTTGCTTAAAGGAACATGAAATCCCAAATTTTTCTTTAAATGATTCAGATATAGAATACAAATTTTAATTTTACTTCTAATATCTAATTGGCTTCATTCTCTTAGTGTCCTTTATTGAATAAGCAACAAATCACTACTGGGAGCTATCTAAATGGATGTGCCTGTAACATGAGGCATATATAAGCAGCATCCAATCAGCAGCTTCTGAACAAAGGATACTAAGAAAACAAAACAAATAAGATAATAGAAGTAAATTGGAAATTTGTTTAAAATCACATGCTCTATCTGAATCATAAAAAAACATTTTGGGTTTCATGTCCCTTCAAGTACTGAAGAAATAAATGTAATGTTTTAGCATCCATAAACCAATAGGCACCAACATGTTTTCTATGTAATCTTTACTGCTGAGACTGTTCACAGGCAACTAAAAATGAGTCACTGGAGTGTGCAAAAAATGGTGGTATGGAAATGTAAGTGTTAAGTCTGTGGATTATATTCTAACAGTAACTATAAAGTCCAATATTTTTAGAATTAAGAATTAAGTTGCAGATTACACATAATTATTTAAAGGGACAGTAAAGTCAAAATGTAAACACATTTATAGTAATGTTAAACATAGTTGCAAATTCTGTTGCCATACAGTGTCTGTAGTATTCTATTACAGCAGTTTTTGGAACTATGTTAACAAAGTACAGGTGGCCCTCGTTTTACAACGGTTCAATTTACACCGTTTCAGAATAACAACCTTTTTTTCCCAGTCATGTGATTGATATTGAAAAGCATTGAGAAGCAGTGCATTTATTAAAATAGCCAGTAGGTGGAGCTGTCCGCTTGTGTTGCAGCAAAGCCAAGCAAACTGAAATTAATCAGTTTAATCAGACCTGAGCTATCGAGCAGATTTCAAAGGAACAAGATCTTCCTGTCTATAAATCAGTCCAGATTGGAATGCATAGAAAGAACTGTTTGCAGAAAAATGCAAGTGAAGTCTGTGTTGTGTGATTATTTTATTACGTTTATAATGCTGTTTAGCAAATGTATTTGTTCATTTTACTTAGTTTAATTATATATTCTGTGTTGTATGATTATTTTATTAGGTTTATAATGCTGTTTAGCATTTAAAGTCTTCATTTCAAAGCTTTAAAAATAATGTATTAGGTGTTACTTATGACAATTTTGAGAGGGGCCTGGAACCTATCTCCCTCACTTCCCATTGACTTACATTATAAACTGGGTTTCGATTTACAACCATTCCTTCTGGAACCTAACCCTGGCGTAAACTGAGGGCTACCTGTATACCAAGTGACCTAAGCAAAATGTAAGTGTAATTTTGACTGTACTGTCCCTTTAAATATTTGATATTTGTTTTGAAATGTGTTTAGAGTCCCATTAGGGAGAACATATTTATAGTCCAGCACTATTGCCAGCTCAGGGGGGTGTGTTTTTATGAAAGTTCTGTACCAATTTAAAGGGACACTGAACCCAAAATTTTTCTTTCGGGATTCAGATAGAGCATGCAATTATAAGCAACTTTCGAATTTACTCCTATTATCAAATTTCCTTCATTCTATTAGTATCTTTATTTTAAATGCAACAATGTAAGTTTAGATGCCGGCCCATTTTTGGTGAACAACCTGGGTTGTCCTTGCTGAATGGTGGATACATTCATCCACCAGTAAAAAAGTGTTGTCCAAAGTTCGGAACCAAAAAAGAGCTCAGATGCCTTCTTTTTCAAATAAAGATTGCAAGAGAACGAAGAAAAATTGATAATAGGAGTAAGTTAGAAAGTTGCTTAAAATTGCATGCTCTATCTGAATCATGAAAAAAATAATTTGAGATACAATTCTGTCACTTATCAAGTTCCCTGTATGTTTATAAGGTAGAACAATCTTTAATTCTGGGAAATGAAGCGTACATTGCCCAGCTGTTCTTCAAAATGTATCTTTTTGTAGGCAAAAAAAAAAACCCTAGATTTTCTAATTTATACTATTCATAAGAGGAAAAAAAAACTAACAACTACAAACTTAATTAAAGCTCTAGAATATATAACAAAATCTTTTTAGGTTTTTACTGGAAACAGCGGATTGCTGAAAATTACATTTGAAAAACTGTCCTTTCCATTTACAGATAACAAAAAAATGTCTTTGTCTCTTTAGCGATAAGCTTACAGTTGCCACATATTTAAATAATGCCTTCACCCAACTATACACTGGGCATGAATAATACAGCAACATTAATACAAGAGTTTATAGTGATAAGAAGGTTAAAGCAGACAGACCAACAATGCAATTTCTTTTTGCTCTGTTAATACCTTACAGCCAATTACAGCTATAACTTAACAGTCTTCAATGATGTTTTTACAAACTAAATAGAAGCTTATGCACACACAATTTCACACAATTCAGGTCTTAATAAATCCCCTGCTGGTATCAAACAATCATTCTATGAAATAAAAATGCAACATCTGCTAACATTAATAAGCATTTTATATTCCAGCATGCCTATTTGAAGTTTCTATTGTACTGTTAAGACACCTGAACATGTTTATCAGTGATCTATTGACTTTATTTTTTTAATACTGAGGTTACAGAGGATTATTTAGCAAATCTGAACAATTTATAAAGATTAAAGCAAAGTTGAAAAGTTTCAATGATATTGCCAGTTCTAGAAATTAACTGGTCATTCAGGTACCTAAATCCATCTATATTAAAAATGTTAATATAATCTCCAGAAATGTCTTCAAATATATTTGTGAACTTAGTTTTTTTTTTATATAAAGGGGCATTAAAGACTGAATTAAATTAATTTCTACTACCAATAATGTGCAAGAGTTCACAGAGTATACATAGATGAGCATGTGATTGGCTGATGGATGTCACATGTTACATGGGGGGGACAAATTAAATTAAAAAAAAAAAAAAATTAAGTAAGTGCTAATGCATTGGTCTTTATTAAGTCTCTTAATAGAATTAAAAACCCTCAGGTTTACAGCTGAATATTTAGAACAGGAAAGTTTAAAAAGGGACACAAAATACAACATTTTTCTTTCATTATTCAGACAAAGAATACAGTTTTAAATAAATTTGCAATTTACTTCTATAATTAAAATTTGCTTAATTTTCTTGGTATGCTTTGTGAAAGATCAGCCATATACATACTATTAAGAGCTAACTGCAGCTACAAATAAGCCGCTAGCTCACAGTAGTACAATGCTGCACCAAGCCTACCTAGTTATGATTTTCAACAAAGGATGCCAAAATATATTCAGAACACCATCTAGCATTCTGGAGGGAGTATAATGTTTTATCTTCCCTGGGGGAAAAAAAACAAAAAGCAGATTAATTATTTTTTTTCTTTATTTTATCTTTATTGTTGCTACATTTCATCTACTAAAATACATCAAATTTTAGACTCTCTTTGCTATGGATTGTTCTCTAAATTCATAGAGATTATGATTAGACATTGCTGATCGTCTAATGCTCTTCCAATTATTTTCTCTCTGCGTCACCAAAAATAACTAAGCTTCCAATAATTAAAGCTGTTAACATTCATTGGCAGACTTAGTGCTGAAGGTCTCCAAACACCAACAGTTTGATGAGAACAGAGAAATATTAGCGTGTTGGTAACTACAGCTAGTAGGCAGCTGGGACAAGTTCCACACTTTTACATTCAACATAATAAAGAGTTGACAATGCATGTTTATTTATTTCAAAATTCCTTAAACGGGACATTACGGTCAAAATGTAAATTAATTGATGAATTACATCTTTGGATACATATTTACAATGTACATGTACTGTATTGGCAAACATACTTCTAGTAAAAGATATCACTGTCTAATTAGTGTTAGCATTTTCTCTGCAAGTGCCTGTGAAACATAGCTAGATATTCTCAGTGCACCAGCATTTAAATACTGCAGCTGCTCAGAGTGCCAGTGGGGCTTGCAATCATGTCAGCAGTTAAATTGAGTCATTACTAGATGGTACAAGCAGCTTAGGCTCTCTGATCACGTGATGTGTTTAAAATGCTGGTACAGGGTGCATACTAAAATACAATTTTGAAACAGCTATAGCTTTTTTAGAAGAATTCTTTGCTAATACATGTATATTACAAAAATGCTTTTATTCAAAAGTAAAAAGCATCCACATGGATTCTAATTTTGGCTGGAAAGTCCCTTTATGTCCGAGGACAGGCGAATGGCCGAAAACATTAATATGTATTTTCTTCTTGCACAGTAAAAAAATCAGTTATTTAAAATACCGGAGAGTGCTTTCCTTTGTGATATATTTTAATATATATATACACACACACACACACACACACATATATATATATATATATATAAAAATATAAATGTGTGGTGGTGCACAAATAACTCAACTTTCCATTGCTTTAAGACTGTGCTAGCTGTCCCAATTAATATACCAATACAACTTGAGAAGAAAGGATTGAACATATATCTAAGTCAATCAAAGCGGGACACTGGCTGCACCAAAAGTCTATCAAAAGCCTTTATTACCATAAACTCAAACAGTTTTAACAGGCCGTCTACCCTCCACCCTATTCCTAAAACCGTGCAACTACACCCTAATGAATTACATAAACAGACGCGTTTCTCCCCTCCCACATAGGGCTGAGTGTCGGGGCCTCATCAGATGTGTTGATTGAGGGGTATGTGTCTGCTTTTATACTCTCATTGGCTCAAAAGTCCACCCCTTAAACAGCATTCGCTTACTTGACAGCTGGTTTTAAGCTACTATTATTCACTACGGTTTTAAAAGTTACACAGTGTCGGAACTGATCATTACTATGTACCTTATTTTTAATTACCACATCATGGCTTTCGTATGCATAGAATTATCTTGCAGTTTCACATTAGAAAATTGGCTTTAAAAACCTTGTTGTTTGAACAGACCAGATAACATTAAACTAGACTTTCCTCTAGGAAACATAAATCTTAAACTCTTTTGATACAATCAGCTTAGGCTATCTGATCACGTGATGTGTTTAAAATGCTGGTACAGGGTGCATACTAAAATACACTTTTGAAACAGCTATAGCTTTTTTAGAAGCATTCTTTGCTAATACATGTATATTACAAAAATGCTTTTATTCAAAAGTAAAAAGCATCCACATGGATTCTAATTTTGGCTGGAAAGTCCCTTTATGTCCGAGGACAGGCGGATGGCCGAAAACATTAATATGTATTTTCTTCTTGCACAGTAAAAAAATCAGTTATTTAAAATACCGGAGAGTGCTTTCCTTTGTGATATATTTTAATATATATATATATACACACACACACACACATATATATAAAAAGGGAATAGAACATTTACTTTAAAGGGACACTGTACCCAAATTTTTTCTTTCGTGATTCAGATAGAGCATGCAATTTTAAGCAACTTTCTAATTTACTCCTATTATCAATTTTTCTTCATTCTCTTGCTATTTTTTTTTTTTTTTTTTTTTCAGGACTCTGGACAGCAGTTTTTTATTGGTCGATGAATTTATCCATCAATCAGCAAGGACAACCCAGGTTGATCACCAAAAATGGGCCGGCATCTAAACTTACATTCCTGATTTTCAAATAAAGATAACAAGAGAATGAAGAGACTTTGATAATAGGAGTTAATTACAAAGTTGCATGCTCTACCTGAATCGCAAAAGAAAAAAAATTGGGTTCAGTGTCTTTTTAATAATATCTAAAAATAGAGACTCACGCTGATCTACAGAACCCAGTAAATTACAGATTTTGCAAAGTTCTGTGCCTTATTTTCGTTAATATTTAGATCCATTAGATAAATCGGCAATTTTTAGAATGATATCTCCTTCAGTTGCAGCTGAAACTAGCTCATTAAATCTGGGAAGGAAAGGCAGCTGTAGGGAAAAAAAAAACAAAAAACGTAGGAACGGATTTTTACCAAGGACCATGACATTAATAATTAACAGTAATTGGGCACATTATTCAACAAGGTGATTAATTTTTAAGCACATGGGGTGGAAACTAAAATACTACAGAAACATTTTTTGAGCAATATAAAATTTTAATATTAATAAATTATGAATGCAGGAACACCTTAATCTGAAAGGAGTAGGATTTCATTGTAACGTTACTGACCTAAGTGACTGGATTTACGATTAACTACGTAATTCATATACTGTTTACACAAATCAACCGCTGATTTTAATTTATTTTTATTTTTTTAAAGACCTAATCAAGTAGTATAAGATAATTAAATTAATTTGACAGCTCTCACAGATAATCTCTCATAGCAGCGCTCACAAAGATTTTACTAAGCACTGATTGGTGAGTCTAGGATGTCAGACACAGAACATTGACAGGTGACTATGTAGCGTAACAGAGAATAACTTGTTAAGGAAAATACCCACAAGTCAGACAGACTTCCTTATCTTACTTAAACACCCTCCCCCCCCCAAAAAAAAGACAATATTGTGTGTAAAAAAAAAAAAAAAGCAAACAACTTACTTATTTTCTTGCTTAATGAGATGTTAGCTGACATCTTTGAAACTTAGGTTATATTCTGACTGATCTAGGCATGAGCAAGTCTGACTCCCTATTATATAGTATAGTCTGTTCACTTAAAGGGACAGTCTACACCAGAATGTAGATTGTTTAAAAAGATAATCCCTTTATTACTCATTTCCCAGTTTTGCATAACCAACACGGTTATAGTAATATAATTTTTACCTCTGTGATTACCTAGTATCTAAGATTCTGCAACTGCCCCCTTTTTTCAATTCTTTTGACAGACTTGCATTTTAACCAACCAGTTCGGACTCCTAGGTAACTCCACGTGCGTAAGCACAATGTTATCTATATGGCACGCATGAACTAACACCTTCTAGATGTAAAAAAACTGTCAAATACATTTAGATAAAAGGCGACCTTCAAGGGCTAAAAAATTAGCATATGAGCCTACCTAAATTTAGCGTTAAACTAAGAATACCAAGCAGGGCCGCCATCAGGGGGTGACAGGGGTGACTCTTGTCAGGGGCTCACTGGGCCAGGGGGACCCCATGAGGCAAGAACAACTATTATTAAAAAAATATATATATTTTGGCAGCCACCAAAGGGGGCTACAGCAGAGTGCTATTGAGCGTGGGAAATGTCATTACAAGGAGTAAAGCATTAGCATTTGAGAGGATTTCTGAGTGTCCTCTAAACCACAATGCACAGTGTGAGACAGACTTGGCACCTAAGTTTGTACAGTGTGTGCCTGAGTCAGACGGCAGATCACTCATTTGCAGAGGAGGTAGGACTTACTTAGTAAATGTTTATTTCTTTGTGCAATTTCGGATTGTAACATCAGTGTGGTAGTA